>NC_030435.2:15092726-15165226 GCF_001660625.3 Ictalurus punctatus
CATGTGTGCGTGTGTGTGTGTCTGTGTTTTGGTGAGTAGAGCTGGCTGTATGCCTTGTCTCTGTATTGATCCACACAGGCCAATTGCTTTCACACTAGATTAAGGTGCTATGGCCTAGTTATGGCCTAGAACAGGACCCCAGCCTTAATCATGTTAATTCTACAAGTGCTGCAGGGGCTTACACACATACACACACACACACATACACACTCTGGCTGAAATTTAAAACAACCCGTCACTAATCGCATTTGACCCATGGATTGCAGAGCCATGGGCGACGACCTGTAAAGCCAGAAGGACAGAGAATTTCCCCGCAGTGGGATAAAATGAAAAGTGAACACAGCATTGCTGGGATTTTATATGCAGCTAAGAGCAGCCATGATGTGAGAATGATGAAACCTAGGGGATGATTAATACTGCTGTTGAATTGTGACACACTTCTACTGCTGTGGCTATTCTCCCCTTCCGGACCTTCCTGACTCCTAAAGCTTGGAAATTGGAGCTTCTATGACTTGTGATTCACCTTCTGCTCTTGTGGATTTTCCTGCAGGTATACTCAGTGGTAGACATGGCTGAGATACACTGGGGGGTTGGGTAGTTGTTGTTTTTTTTTTTTTTTTATGGGGGGTACATATGTGTAAATATAAAATAAATCTAGACATAATACCTCCATAATATATAATAATATTACACTAATTTCATGTCTCCTCCAAACAATACATTTTCTTGAGTATCAAGACAGGCACATGTAAGGTCAATGAATAACATTCATGAATTATGTGTGGCACAAAACAAACACCGTTCATTCATCATTTTCTTCCATATCATGACCCTCTGCCATCTGACTCCTTTCTTTTTTACCAGGTGATCCAAAATAATTTAATATATATATATATTTTTTTCCCCATCCTGCCCAACTGACTGTCTCTCTCCCCTTCAGACGCTTCTCTCACTTTCTTGACTTTTCTTTTGACTATCAACAAAAACAAGAGAACAGCCTGTGTCAGTGCAATAAAAAATAATGAAAGCGGTACAGTTAAAGCCCATAGTGACTCAAGAATCTGCATAAATGACAGCTAAAACACTTTATAAACATTACATTTCTCTCTACGTAACTGTTGACCAAGTTTCTATTTGTAATAAACATGTAGGCTAACATAACTGTGGATATAATACTTATCGATGAGAGTGAAAATATTTTAAGATGAATAAGGCTGTTCAAAACCTGGATCATTTTGGGAGCAGTACGTGCACGCAGCTTTATCCATATCAAAGATTCTACTATCGCATCTGTTACAGTAATTGTTTCTGTTAAGATTTTTGGCTCCATTAAGACTCCGTTAGCTTACCTGAGGTGTTCTGATCGGTCCTGTAAGGTCGTGCGCTGATAGAAAAGCGTTCCTATTGGCTGCAGCCTGTAGGTATTATGGCCAATCAGGAAAGTCAACATTGTGCAACCACACACAGAATATCCCCGCTACATTATGTGTGGAACTCACTTTCCACCATGGCCAATCAGGAAAGTCAACACTGTGCAACCACACATAGAATATCCCTGCTACGTTATGTGTGGAACTCACTTTCATAGGCTTTTGAGTGGATAAAAGCCTATTAATTGGCCCTACAATTACCATCGCTGGGTATACTCTAAAGATTTGCACATCCACTAAAAACTTTATCTTTAATACTCACTGTTGATGCAGTGGATAATTTCACTTGGATACCTAAGAACTGTTGTAGTAATCGTAGGTTCTGTGCTCATCACATGAAACTTATTCACTGAGCATCCTTTCAACACACTAAGTACTGTTTGACTTTACGGGATACAGTTGTAGCAAGATACTGATTTATATAATCCCACTATTTGGTATCATTGAGAACTCTCAAGGATTTTTTCTCATGTCATCTCATGGAGTTTTACCTTGTCACTGTCACCTTCATTAGGAATCTAAATCTACTTCTAAATTTCTGTAAAAATGCTTCGTGAAAATGCTTATTGTCAAAGGCACTATACAAATCAAGCTGGCTTGAAGAAAGCACTGTAATATGCAGACACGTAATAGCATGTGATGTCCTTTGCTTGGTCAGTAACAAATTAGAAGAATCCATGCTCATAATCAGAAGAACAGGTAAAAAATTTAAACCAGGAAACAGTACTACTGAACCACAGCTCAGACATAAATGCATGATAAGACGCTGTGACAAAACCTAGAAACACTAAAGTACAGTAGACATTCCTTACTAAACAATTACAAATAATACATTGATATGCAGTTATTGGAGAGAGAGAGAGAGAGTGTTAGAGAGATGTTTTTGCGTGTGTGAATTACCTGGGTCTGTGGCATGTCTCTACTAATAATGAAGCTGTGAGTTTATCTACAGTATGTTCACAGTTTTTTTTCTGTTTCATGCTGATAATATAAAAATAGAACAAATAAATGAATATCGATAAGCATACTTGTTCACAGTTTTTTTTTTTTTTTTTTTTTTTTATTACGGCAGAAAATACAATGAATAAATAAATAAATATTGATACTTGTTCACTGGCTTATCACACATGCTCTCTTTCGCTCTGTCTCTCCAATAACGGCATATCAATGGCTCAAGCCTCTGCTTCGCCTCATGGCCACCTTACCACCTTGGGTGCGTATTATTTTTCGAATAATTCAACAGCCCATCATCTATTATTCCTTACATATTTCTGGAAAGTCAAAATTTATGACATTTTGTTTGTTGTTAAATGTGTGTGCTGTGGTGGACAGTAGGCTAAACTTTTCCATTAGTCCAGTTAACTTGGTGAAGTGATATGGCACTGTAATGCAGTCAAGACCTGATTGGAACTACTTAAGCTGTGCATTTACTGAAAAAGAATTGCACACCTCAGAACATCTCTCAGCCAATCAGAATCGAGTATTCAGACAGACCATGGTATAATACAGAATTAAATTACTGGGATGCTCTTTGCAGGTGTGTGTACAGTATATCGAGGATTTTACTGTGGCTTCAAATGTGGCTCAACCAATCAGATTTTAGAACTGAATCTGTTTTTATATTTATGCTAACACGCTGACCCAAACAGTCACACAAACACACCTGCATTTGTTTTCAAGTGTGACATGTAGTAATAATGGGAACATGATTTTTACCCATCTAATAATTTATTCATCCATAAAGGGGAATTCACTTTTTTTTTTACACCAAAGATGCCAGTTATAAGGTGGAATTCATAGTGTAGTTTAGATAAAAGAATGCTGTATTCAGATCATTGGTATGGAAATCTTTCCTCATTCTCTGCTGTGGTGTTATTTTAATTAGGACCTGAAGCTATTGGACGCAGAGCTTGATTAAACACTATAAAATCGTTTAATTGAGCAAAAGCAAATATGGAATGTATAATTTATGTTCTGCCTAGCTGAGGGGCAGCCATCACGCTTCCACGCCCATTAGTCATATGAATGGACACACACACACTCACTAACACACACACGCACGCACACACACGCACACACATACACACACACACACACACACACACACACACACACACACACATACAGACAAAAAAAAAGATTTTTCACAACACAAATAAGAACCAAATCAACATCTTCTAGGAGCATGAATATTATCTATGCTTGTATCCTCTCTTCAACCATTGTTCCACACCTCCTTAATATTAACCACTGAACTGCATGTTACCATGAGGGCTTTTGTGTGTGTGTGTGTGTGTGTGTGTGTGTGTGTGTGTGTGTGTGTGTGTGTGTGTGTGTGTGTGTGTGTCCAGGCCAATGTGACCCAGAGGGGTTGTATTGTGCAGACTGAGATCTGCTAAAGGGTCTAAAGGACTCATGGGATATTAAGTCTAGGAGAACAAAGGTCCAGGATGGTTAGAAGGTACGTGAAAGGGGCTTAGTAAGAGCTGCAAAGAGGTCTACACAGCCCAAAACAGGGGTAACAGGGTAAATTAGAGTCTGCTTCTTCAATAAAGATGGCATCCTCCTTAAAAAATAAATAAAAATGTGGGGAACTAGGAGGGAAGATGTTTTGTGGAGCGCTAAGACTTCCACTCTGTCAGAGTTCCATAGGAGTCTTAGAAGACTAATGCTGTTACTCGTCTTTTGTCACTTAGCACAATAAGAGTGTGGCGGAAAAGAGACTGAGCCTATTAAATAAAGATTTAAGAGAAGGACGCTCATGCCCAACAGAACAGAGGATCCGTTCATAATCAGGGATTTGGAAGTGCGGCACAAAGTTAGCAATTTAAATCAGCCAATCTCCTTAGCAAAGAATTTATATTTACCCAAAGCAAAGTTAAGCAAAGCAAATGCCACAGAACTCCATCCATGCTTAATAAACCATATTCTAAAAATATGTTTAAGCAAGCCTAATCTGTGGAGAATGTTTTTTGAATGTCTTATTATTTCCCTAGTAAGAGCTGCCACCAAAACTCTGAAAAGACAAAATTCAGAGGAATTATATTAGACTTTTCTGGATTTAAGAAAAAACATGACCATTCAAAAAATGTTTTAATTCCATTACATTTACATTTCTGAAAACATTCCAGTCCTTTGAAGACTTCAGTGCTTTAAAACTCCCGGTTTAGTCTTCATAATCGGAGCAAAAGAATTGGATCTGATTGAACAGAGCAGCAAATTCAAGAACCACAAGAGAAACTTTCACAAAATACAGTAGCTTTCTACCTCATTTGCAACCTGAGCAACAACAGTGAAGCCCTAATACATCTGTTTATGTCAAGTAGTAAAGACTACCACAATGCCTTGATGTCTGTTTTTACCTAAGATCACAGAGTTGAGCTTACAACATGTTTTACTATGCACAGAAAAAAGGAATAACATTATACCAGCCTTCAAATCTCGCCACCAGCTACCTTTAGCCTTTAGAACTCATTAAAATGTATTCGTTTTACTCTGCATTCACAGTAGTGACAGGACACCATTCTTTTCACTGTTACACAAAGCCATGATTCAAGTGACAGAAACAAGCTTGTCAGCAAATGGCATTTAAATTGCGGTTCTAAACTGAGTTTTATGCAAATTAACTATCACAATTAAAGCAACAAATTTAAATAACTGGCTCCAATTAATTCCACAGACTAATATTATGGCTGATTCCCCTGAATTCATTCTTCATTCATATTTAGTAAGTGATTTATCCTGGCCAGTTTTATAGTGGATCCAGAGCCTATCATGGGAACACTGGGCATGAGGCGGGGATGCACCCTGAATGGGACACGGGATTGCATGCACACACAAAGTATTCACACCGAGGCAATTTAGTGTACCAATCCACCTACTGGAGAACCTGGAGAACCCCATACAGACACTGGGAGAATGTGTAGGACGCAGACAGTAACCCAAACTCCAGAGATGTGAAGAGGCAACACCGTGCCACCACTATACCGAATTCCCTCTTCTCTTAACCTTCAGTTTCTATTTGTGTTTACTTTAGATTCAAACAGTGTTTATTAAGCATGAATGGAATGGTATATCGAGAAACAACATTCAAATACATTTTCAACAAAAGTAATTCAACAAAAACACATTGATGTGTTTAAATTATACAGTAGACTGTAGACATTTCTTATCAGATCCTCATATGGTGCACTGCCAGAAGCAATAACAGTAATGCTACATACACAACCACCAGAGACAAACCTCACGCTACATCAGTGACATGTCACTCGCTAGAGTAAACATGAGATTAGTTTCTAAATATGTTCTCTCTCTTGCCCCTGTCTACCTGACTGATATGATTACAAAATATATTCCATCTATGACACGATGGGTTTTCCCCAGGAGCCCAGGTGAAAACTTATTTATGTATTGCTTTTTTTTTAACAGATGGACTATTTCTTCTAGGTTTCATTTGTTCTAATCAAATATTTTCTTTTATTTTTATTTTTTTTAGAGTTCTACTACACTCAATACGCAATAACTTTATAAACAAATCTGATTACTATTATATTATTATTTAGTCTAAGTATTTATCTATAAGCACAGGTTTGGTCTTATGCCACAGTTTGGCTATATTGGCATTCACACAGAATTTTAGACTTGTATTAAAGGTGTCGTGTATCAAATTCAAGAATTGCAAAAGACAATTCACAGCCTTCTTCTTGCATGTACAACAAATCAACACAAATATACTCAACAAGTAAATATACTAACATTTCTAACAAAGGGTTTAAGATAGTATGGACCCTCTTACATGTGTGATTCCATGTTCAGGGTGACATTTGTGTCCCACTTATTGTACATTTACAAATATGTATGCAAAGTAAAGGTAAGACATTTTAAACACAGGGACGTGGATATTTCAGATAAATAACTTAAAACATATACAGTGAGGGAAAAAAGTATTTGATCCCCTGCTGATTTTGTACGTTTGCCCACTGACAAAGAAATGATCATTCTACAATTTTAATGGTAGATTTATTTGAACAGTGAGAGACAGAATAACAACAAGAAAATCCAGAAAAACGCATGTCAAAAATGTTATCAATTGATTTGCATTTTAATGAGGGAAATAAGTATTTGACCCCTCTGCAAAAAATGACTTAGTACTTGGTGGCAAAACCCTTGTTGGCAATCACAGAGGTCAGACATTTCTTGTAGTTGGCCACCAGGTTTGCACACATCTCAGGAGGGATTTTGTCCCACTCCTCTTTGCAGATCTTCTCAAAGTCATTAAGGTTTCGAGGCTGACGTTTGGCAACTCGAACCTTCAGCTCCCTACACAGATTTTCTATGGGATTAAGGTCTGGAGACTGGCTAGGCCACTCCAGGACCTTAATATGCTTCTTCTTGAGCCACTCCTTTGTTGCCTTGGCCGTTTGTTTTGGGTCATTGTCATGCTGGAATACACATCCACGACCCATTTTCAATGCCCTGGCTGAGGGAAGGAGGTTCTCACGCAAGATTTGACGGTACATGGCCCCGTCCATCGTCCCTTTGATGTGGTGAAATTGTCCTGTCCCCTTAGCAGAAAAACACCCCCAAAGCATAATGTTTCCACCTCCATGTTTGACGGTGGGGATGGTGTTCTTGGGGTCATAGGCAGCATTCCTCCTCCTCCAAACACGGCGAGTTGAGTTCATGCCAAAGAGCTCCATTTTGGTCTCATCTGACCACAACACTTTCACCCAGTTGTCCTCTGAATCATTCAGATGTTCATTGGCAAACTTCAGATGGGCATGTATATGTGCTTTCTTGAGCAGGGGGATCTTGCGGGCGCTGCAGGATTTCAGTCCTTCACGGTGTAGTGTGTTACCAATTGTTTTCTTGGTGACTATGGTCCCAGCTGCCTTGAGATCATTGACAAGATCCTCCCGTGTAGTTCTGGGCTGATTCCTCACTGTTCTCATGATCATTGCAACTCCATGAGGTGAGATCTTGCATGGAGCCCCAGGCCGAGGGAGATTGACAGTTCTTTTGTGTTTCTTCCATTTGCGAATAATCGCACCAACTGTTGTCACCTTCTCACCAAGCTGCTTGGCAATGGTCTTGTAGCCATTCCAGACTTGTGTAGGTCTACAAATTTGTTCCTGATATCCTTGGAGAGCTCTTTGGTCTTGGCCATGGTGGAGATTTTGGAATCTGATTGATTGATTGCTTCTATGGACAGGTGTCTTTTATACAGGTAACAAGCTGAGATTAGGAGCACTCCCTTTAAGAGTGTGCTCCTAATCTCAGCTCGTTACCTGTATAAAAGACACCTGGGAGCCAGAAATCTTTCTGATTGAGAGGGGGTCAAATACTTATTTCCCTCATTAAAATGCAAATCAATTTATAACATTTTTTACATGCGTTTTTCTGGATTTTCTTGTTGTTATTCTGTCTCTCACTGTTCAAATAAATCTACCATTAAAATTATAGACTGATCATTTCTTTGTCAGTGGGCAAACATACAAAATCAGCAGGGGATCAAATACTTTTTTCCCTCACTGTATACAGAACTTAGAAAACAGTGTTTTGTCTGTCTCAGCCCACTGTAGCTGTAACTACACATTACCTTGAAATAGGGCTGCACAATTAATCGAATATCGATCGCGATTATGATTTTGACTGCCCACGATTAAATGAACATGATTGACTGCGATATTAACGTTTAAAGTTCTTCCTCTGCTAACAGAAAATTCCACTGCAGATCAAATCAAGTGCTCCCTACACTTACAGCCAATCACCATAGAGCGTCGCAGGGATGACATCATTTTGTAGTGCCAAAACCCCGAAACAGAGTTAGCATTTTAGCCCTCGAGCTGCCAGCTTCGCTTCGAGCTCCAGAGCTTTGCGCAAGGAGAAACCATCACATTAACATGATGCTAAATGGCACTACAGAGGTTGTCGGGGACATTAAACGTCATCACGCTGGACGGGAAAAAACTTTGCAGATAAACTCAGGGCCCTACAGTGCGACCATTTCACTCGCATTTGTGACTGAAAAGTATTTTTTGCGACTGTGAATAAATATTTATTCGCACCGGTGTGAGTGACCTGTTAGGAGTTGTATAATACAATTGGAATAAAAACTACAGGAAGTCCAAAATGCATCTACACCACGCAACAGTTACTTTCACACTACTTTTCATCTCCTCAGTCAACCGAACAAGTGTGGAAATACTGCAAAGAAGCCATTATGATGAAGAGTAACACAGTACATCATCTGCTTCAACTTCCCGATCTCACAAATCGCCATCTTTTATTGATCCTGCAAAATGACCTGAACTTGCACCTGCTCGTGTTGACACAGCGGCTTCGCGCGCAGTAAATTAATAATAATGCTAACGCCACAAGGTGGGTTTAATTCAAACTTCTTTATTAAAAATTTCCTCACCAATCATAAGCAAAGTAGCAATTGTTCGGACTGTAAACATACAGTACACTGCCGCTCTCCTTCACCAACTCTAATTCACTTCATTTAAACTCATGGTTGCCAGATATCACTAGAAAAGTAAACTTCAGTTTCCATATTTTGATTTAATCCCCCCAAAACACAATATTATCAGCAGACATGGACACTGTTCTGGGGGAACTGATCTAAAACTGATAAACAAACAAAAATAAAACTACTAAAATGTAAAGACAGAAAATGTGCTTAGTTATAAATAAATGTAAAGACAGAAAATGTGCTTAGTTATAAATAAATCATTTAATATAAAAAAAAGATATAATAACTTCATTAAATATAAATAAAATGAGAAATGAAATAATGTTTAATTACTATGGGTTGAATTTAATATCAATTTGACATTAAGCTTAGTAAGCTATTTCCTTAGAAAGCTATTAGCCTTTTTCCTAATATGGATCATTTTTGTGTTAGCCTACTTTTAATTAGGACTCTCTATTGTTTTTAAGATATTTTAAAATATATATTTATGCTTGTTTATTTATCAATTAACCAACAGTATCTCATTGCTATTATTTTAACTCAATTAACAGTGACCATGAGCAGAGAGCTTACATTTAACTGTTTATGATAGACCTAATGATTAAAGTTTAAACAAAAAAAGATTAGTATCTAGATCAGTATCAGCTGTAAAAATCCTGATCGGAGCATCAGTAATGAATACCATGAAACTAAAGCGCTTTGCATCTGACGAGTAAATGAACTCACCCAATCACATCCAATATGAGATTATTCAGATATATACACCATATACACAGAGTGATTCAAGAACTGACTCCAGCTCAGAACCATGACAGCGAAAAATGTCTAATAGTGTAGCTTGAAATATAGTTTAGGGGAGCAGACTGCAAACACTGAACACTGATGTTTATTGTATTTGTTTAGAGGGTGGAACAGGTTAACGGTTTTTTTTTTGCGTACAGTCTGTACAATTAACTGAAAATATTAAATTTAGTTTAACAGAAGGTAAATTAATTTGTCATGGCTCACACTATGTTCCTAAATTCTGTGATAATTGACCAGCTCAGGTTTTCTCATGCCTACTTGTGTGTTATATTGTGGCATGAGAAACATTAATAAATGTGAAGTGCACTAAAAATATGTTGTCACTAAAATCAATTAATAATCGTGATAAATAACCGGGATCTCAATATTGATCAAAATAATCGGGATTATCATTTTGGCCATAATCATGCAGCCCTACCTTGAAATATAATCATTAAAATACTTCATTGTCAAAATAATTTTTAAAATCTTTTATTTTTGCATTAATTGCTTGAAACATCCTTTCCCATGAGTATTGCCATAGAGAAAAAAATCCTGCAAAACATAATACCTGAACACATTCCTCTATCACATATTTGGAATATTCCACAAGTCACATGTTCAATGGGAAGTTACATCAACCAAATTTTCTTTAAATATGGAGAAGAAGAAAAATAAGTTAGCTCATTGTCATTTTCTTTATTTTCCAAAAATATTAACTGAAAATGTCACTTTGAAAGAACAAATTTCAGATTGAAAATAAATTCTTAATAATAAAAAAAGGGAAATATATTTAAAGCAAATTATTAGAAGACACAGGCTAAACTTAGTTACTTATTGAATAGCAAAATGCAGACATTTTCAACAAAGCAAAATAAAAAATAAATAAATAAATAAAATCATTACCTTATGGCTTAACACATGTTTAATGGTTAAATGCAAGTTAAATAATAATAATAATAATAATAATAATAATAATAATAATAATAATAATAATAATAATAATGAAGTAATTGCAGCTTAATCATGGTAACATCTAGACAAAAGTGAATAAATTAAACCATAGTGACTTTGGAGTGTTTCAGACAATATGCTACACAACTTGATATGTAATATATGATACAATACACTTCAATTCACTACTGATCCATTTCAGGTCAGTATTGATACTAATTGATTTGGGTGTGATTCAGTAAGCATTGATGTACTGATCCTCGTTTTGACTCTGTACAGACCAACAATTTCCATCATTTCTTTAGTGTCATTATTTTTTATTTGTCTGAGAATTAGTACTATAATAATTCTCTATACTACATACATTCTCTTCCCAAATCTTGTTTACAGAGAGCCCAACAAGACCCAGTGATAAATACTGCCTGCAGCCATAAAATCTTTCAAAATGGTTTTTATAAGAATGATGAAATGGCAGATCCTCAAAAAAGATGAGTCCTTACAACCACTGGATGAATAAATGCATGGAGAGTCTTGTAAAAGGATGTGACAATTCTTCGCTGATGCCACATGCACAAGCCAGCTTCGCCTCTTGCTAAGACAGACGTTTGAGAAATCCTCCAGCAGTTCTCTTTAGCATCCAAGAACAGAGCTCAGCCACACTCGAGCCCATTTGTCTGTCAAGCCACAATCGGAACTCAGAAATCTCTCCACTGCCATTCTATCCCTGCCAAATTCTCATCAAACCACCAAACTGACAACAGAATCTGAAATTATATCTCTCCTGCCGTTCTGCCACAATGTCTGACTTTAATCATTACTACCAGGAAGCAAGAAAGGAAGAAATAAAGGGTAAGAAACAGGAGGAGGGGGGGAAGCCTTGCAGCTTTAAAATTCCCTGACGGTAGATCATAAATCTTGTGGCGAGACCTGAGGCGGTGATGGATGGCCGAGCACACAGCACAAGCTGTCTGAAACCTTCCCTGGAGCTCTCTGCTTTGAATAATCACCAGCCAAAGATAGGAAAAGAGTTTTGCAAAAGTGGAATGGACTATGTGTTATTCGCTTAATATTAACAGAAGCTATCTACATAGAAAGTCCAACAGGTGAGCTGGAACCTTTGGAGGGAACTTCGTAAGCCTACAAAAGTGTCCCTAACTATATATGTCAAAGTAAGATGGCTGCAGAGTGTTCATACTGAGATGTGCCTACAATGGGCCTCATTTATAAATGTAAATATTTTTGTAGGACACACCAAATCCCTGCCAATTTTATAAAACTTTTGTTAACAAACATTTTTTTTCTTAGACTCATCTGTGTATACATAGTTAAATTCTAATCATTCATCAATAAGAAGCCTGATCAGAAAATTGTGAGTTCAAATTTAAACACCACCAAGTTGCCACTGTTGGGCTCTTGAGCAAGGCCCGTAGCACTCAACTGCTCAACTGTATCCTATACTTGTAAATTGGATAAAAGTGTCAGCCAACTAATGTATATGTAAATGTACCATAGACACATATTTCCTCTTTTTATGGGGGGGGGGGGGGGGGGGGGTGTTCTTTTGTCTTAAGGGAATGGCTAGTCTTATTACTCATGACAGATTTTCACAAACTTTTCATTAAATTCGTATAGTTTGTCAATGAAATCCATATATAAAATGTGCAACTCCTCGCCAATTCTAAAATTGAAGGTGATCAGACAATGCTTGCATTAGTGAGTCTCCTTACATTACACAAACATAAGAGCAGTGGGCAATGGTAACTCAGTGGGTAAGTCATGGGTAAGTTCAAATCCCACCATCACCAACCTGCCACTGCTGGGCCCCGGAGCAAGACCCTCAACTGCTCAGTTGTATAAATGAGATAAATGTAAGTCGCTCTGGATAAGGGCATCTGTCAAATATCATAAATGTAAATGTAAGCTTTCATATGATATGAATGTTTTTCCAAACTAACGGGTTTGTCATAAATACCACACTTCTTGCGTAAATGCTCCTTCAAACATTTTTGCTTTTTTTCATATCCAGCTTGATAAATGAGACCCAAACTCAAAATCACTTTCATTTAGCTTTCAGATGTATAACCGCTAGTCATAGGGGGTGTTGGGGGTTACCCTGGACAGTGTGCCAACCCAACGCAGGGCACAATCGCACACACACACTCACACACTATGGACAATTTAGAGATGCCAATTAGCCTACAACATGTCTTTGGACCGGGGGATGAAACCAGAGTACCCAGAGGAAACCCCCAAAGTCAAGCATGAAAGGACCTGGAAGAGAAATTCTGAGCTAAACTTCTCAGTGTAAATGCCTTACATGATGCCAGCTGTAACATTCTGTCATAATTTGGAGCGCTTCAGACTGATCTTCCAAGACAACAGCTGAGTGAAATTCTCTGGATTTCAGCATCCAGCAGATAGACACCCTGTGTGTATGTGTGTATGTGTGTGTGTGTGTGTGTGTGTGTGTGTGTGTGTGTGTGTGTGTGTGTGATAACACTGGGGAGACATGCTGATCTGTTCATTAAACTCAACTGAATCAACAGTTGTGTTTCCTGACACAGTATGAGAGAGAGAGAGAGAGAGAGAGAGAGAGAGAGAGAGAGAGAGAGAGAGAGAGAAGTTGAATATGCAAATTCAGCCATCAGCCCTAAATAATAGCAAGCTTCCTACTGAGAGTCTCAGCAACTTCATAAAACAACTCACACACAAAGCCTAAGTTAGTATTTCCACTCCTACCACCACTACTGCAGATCTGCACCTCTGTTTCTCCTAGCAATTTGAAAGTTTGCACAGGCACTGGCACAAGCACAGCCCTGCTGTGTGTCCCTCTCCATCAAAACAGCTCTCTAATCAATAATTTGTCACATGAGCTTTGCTCAATACCTGACTGTGACCAAAGAATGACTGGCTTTCAGTCGGACCACCAGTAACAACTCCGTATCGAAGTTTCTGGGGTGACCAGCATTGATCTAAACAGAGATACCAGGGGACGCATGCTGAGTCCAAGTGTGTGGTTTCCAACACTGAAAACAACAAATAAAAGTATTAAGCTGCTGAAATGATTTCTGATCCACTCAAAGACAGGTATACTGCAAGACACAGCTGCCAGGACTGAATAGACATTAGCAAACAAGAACAATTATTACCTATTAAGCAGAAACATTATCAGAAAAATTGTTCTCCAGGGTCTCCAGTTTCCTCTAATCTCCCAAAGGCGTGCCAGCTGGTATAGTAGTGAAGTTGTGCCCAAGTGTGAATGAGTGCGCATGCTGGTGTCCAATCCAGGGTGTATTCCCACCTCACTCCCAGTGTTCTTGGGATAGATTCTGGATCCGCTGCCACCTTGATAAAGTGTTACAAACATAATATTCCTGCAATGTTCTGAAAACATCTAATTTGCAACGTTATTAGACCATTCCTGCACAATGTTCATTCCCAATTAAACAAAGCTGAAACACGCAGTATGGAAAGTACTGTCTTATTATTTCTTAACCTAAAATGTTTGTAAATGTAATGTACTATATAAATGTAATGGAAATACGTTCTCAAGACACCCAGACAATTGTACAAATGACATTCTTTAAAGGAGAGGTGGTCTACTCGTCTATCCATTTTCTGTACCGCTTATCCTACACAGGGGCACGGAGAAGCCAGGAGCTTATCCCAGGGGACCTGAGGTATAGGGTGGGGGATACACTGGTTGGAGTGCCAACCCATCATAGGGCACAATCGCACACACATTCACATTCAAACCCCCAACCCCAGACGTGGTAACCACTAAGCCACTATGCCGTCCAAGCAAAGGTTCCACGTGTAAACTGGAAAGCTAGTGACTGATAGTAAATAAACAAATACCATAAGCAGACTGAAAATTTATCATGACCAATCTGAAGGGTGTTCCAGACATTCCAAGGTTTCTCTTCCATCTGCACAAAATGACACAGTTCCTTCTTAAAACCACACCTTAGCTTTAGGATCTACTTATAGGAATACCAGAACAAGAAGAGTTACAGAGTACAGTATGTCTGTAAAATGATCAGACACTAATGGATTTAACAGACCGCAATAAACGTGGAGAATCAACACATAGCAAGAGAGCTATAAAAGACAGGAATTTATTATTATTTAAACTCAAAAATTGTGCATACATAATAAGTACGGAGTGTTCCCTGCGATGGACTGGCACCCTGTCCAGGGTGTACCCCGCCTTGTGCCCGATGCTCCCTGGGATAGGCTCCAGGTTCCCCCGCGACCCTGAAGAAGGAGTAAGCGGTAGAAGATGGATGGATGGATGGATGGATAATAAGTACGCTATGTGTATACAAAATGTGTATACATAAGTCAGTGCTCTATTAGGTTAATATTAATGTGCTCAATCTAATTCTCATCCTAATAATATACCTTAGTATTGAATTTATACAGTGATTGTATGGCCGTCAATCCACATAATATATATATATAAAAAATAATGTGTATAATATATGATACATTAAGTTTGGAAAGAGTCCTCAGTGTGAGTAACAATCAGAAGCAAAATGTTTTGTAACACAGGAAAATATTCAGGATGAAGATGTTTGCTGTTTCTCTGAAACACATCAAGCTTCATTTTCATGTCTTGTTAACTCTGAAAGAAAAACACGTGAAACTCGAAGTCAAATGCATTGACAAGGTTGTCTCAATCACGGACAAGTCTAGTCCTTCTTGTTACAAATCTGCAGTGTTATTAATCTGCAGATAACTAATTACTACTTTAAAATTGTAATCGGATTACATTACTGATTACTGCATAAAAAAATAATCAGATTACTAATTATTTTACTTTCATGTTACTTTCAAAACCTATCAAACCTACAAAAATACACTACAAAGTGAAACTCATAGTTCTTCAGTATTACATGTATTACATGTATTACATGATCAAAAAAAGTTGGATTTATCATAGCACTTGCCTCGGGTGTTGTCACTGTTGCTAGGACTACCAGACCAATAAAAAATAAAACTTTTCTGACTAGGCCAGTTTGGAGTCGCTAGCCAAAGGGAGGCACAGCTAAGCTATCATTTTATGAGTTTAGCTGCTACAGTGCCATGCAACCCATTTACTGTTTTAAAATAAATAATTGGCATATATCAATTTTTCCTTACACTGACTGTGTGAGCTAGTGTTTGGCAGAATTGAGATCTGTCAGTAAATAATACACAAGTGTTTCCGTGTATTTCCTGAAAACCCTGTCTGACTGGTCTCCCCTACGGTCACTGAAGATACAGTGGCAAGAAAAAGTATGTGAAACATTTGGAATTTCATGGTTTTCTGCATAAATTTGTCATAAAATGTGATCTGATCTTCATCTAATGTGGTTCATCTAATATGGTTTCTTAACAATACATTTGTAAAGCAAATAATGCAGTTTTATTGACAACAGTAACTGTAATTAAATTACACAGATTTTAAATGTAATGCGTTACATTACTACATAATCAGAAAAGTAATTCAATTACAGTAATGCATTATATCCAACTCTGCTAATTTTTATGCTCAACAGATCCTTAACCCTCAATCAGCTCCCTAGCTCCCTATCTCCCGTGAATCTGTATATCATGTGCACAAAGTGGAGCACTAATAAGGACCCTGGCTCACTATACACTGTGACACTGATAACTCAATTTCCTCTGACACAATCACGTACTGGCGTTGTAAAACGTCACCAAAAATTAAAAACTTAAAAATATTTAAGTTTTATATATCATATAAAGTGTTATATGTGTGTGTTAACATACACATGTTTCTATCATGGTATGTCAAGCAGGATCGTAGTCTAGGTATTGCATTTTTTATTTTTTTTAAATCATGAAACATTTCGTTAACACAAGTCGTTAGACTAAAACAAACCACATATAGAACATTAAAAATAAAGTTAAAAATCGCTAACTTATGTAATCATTTGAAAGCTACAACAATGATAACAAGCTACTTACATTTGTAGTTGGATGAGAGCTCGTCCCCCATATTTTTTCGAGCCGAAATGCTTCACAAAACATGATGCCATTTAGAGTAAGGGAACATACTGAGCATCAATGCTCCCTATTTTTTGCGGTGCACTGCAGGATTTTTTTAGGGAGCGAACATTCCAGTGCACTGGAAGGATTTTGCGATTGAGACAGCCCTTAAAATAGCCACCTCCCTGATCAGTGCACTGACTACTGAACTGGGGAGCTGATTGAGACATACCCATATACTTCAAACAGGAAGGAAGTTATTGAAGAAAAACTATTTCAGGCATTTAAACTTTCTGTGACATTGACCCTGTATCAATTCCAAAATCTAATCAGTTCATCTGCTGATTGACCTGGGATGATAATGCTACATAGATCCTAGAAACATTTAACTACCCGTTCTTGAGATATTGAACGTACGGGAATCTCGAATGGCTGGATATATGAATGCATGCACAGATAAGCCGAAAACATAATGCCTTTACCACTTAGTGATGGAGGCATTAAAGGAGAGGCTGGTGAGGGAACAACTGTTTATAGCTGTTATAACACAAGCTATTATAGGAAATAATGTGTTTTGTAGACATTCCACAATTTTAAACATAGCTATAAATGAATAAAATGTACAATGTGTCATTATTTAAGAAATAAAAAAAGGAATTTCTGGCAATTTGCCTTGGTATAAAGGGAATAAAACACTTCAGGATGTGCTGTTATTGCAAAAATAATGAATTTGGGGATGGTAAGAGTAACTCCACTTCCTTTCATTAATTTGATTCTTCTCCTCTAATATCACTGCTTGCTTACTGAAGCAGTAGTACAATTTACTTTTAAGACTTTATCTTCCTGAAAGCACAGCTTAGTTGCCAGTTGTCACACTTCAGAGTTTGGTTAGAGAAACGCAGGGTGTCAAAAAGCTCCCCTGGTATCAGATTCAGACTTTTTCCCCAGTCGGAAGGTAATTCTCCCATATGTCATGAATCCTCCATTAGTCATCAGCTCATGTGACTTGAAGAGACCTAAAGTCAGACATGTTTCGATGAAACGACGAAAGCTCAGTGGAGCTGAAACAAGCTGCTGTGTCTGAACAGGGGTTTACTATTTATTTAAGACATTTCACTTAATAAGAAGAGCACCCAAGTAATGGACACATTCCTTTTTTTTTTTTTTTTTTTTTTACTTTTTAGGTTCTTTTTCTTAGCTAATTATCTTTAGTTATCCTAAGCCATACTTAGTAGAGGTTTTAAACCTGAAGTCTGCCTGAACCAGAAGCATTTTGATATGATCCCAACCATTAATCTGTACCTGTCAATCATATTGTCTAACTCATTTAGTTAGAAAAGATTATGCCACACATCCATGTTAATAAATGTGGTCTTACTTTGTCCTGTAAGTTTTATATCTACCTGCTCGTTCATGCCCAGATGGAAATAAATCCTCCCACTCATGTGTCTTATTCATCTATATTGGTATCTGTTTAGAATGCATTATCTGTCCATTCCAAATAATGTTTTCATATTCTGCAACATCCCTAATACATAGAGACTTACATGATGTGACTTAATTGCCATAAAGCAAGAGCATTGGAATTTCCATTATTTTATATAATTTCTAAATTTTACAAAGTGAACAATCGTGTATTTAGATCTATAATTTATCGATGTGCACAGAATGAGGTCCCAAGGCTTGGAATAGTACAGCAGTGACCTGGAGTTATTAAACATTAGACAAGCCGCACCAACACCAGGTATTACAGTTTGTCTGGTCAGTTTTGATGCATATGACAGCAATGTGACAAACTATTCCTGGTTCAAAATAAAATGATGAGGAAATCTTTTCATTAGTCACATTTATCAGTTTTGCTAAGCTTAGACATATGACCACAGAGGTCACAGGCAGAGCAAATTTTGAAACCACAGGGCTCAACTAAGACAGAACTGTGATGTTTTAATATGCAGAGGCAGTGCTTGCATGATGGAGCATACTGAAACAGACTTGCATAGTACTGATGAGGGCAATAAAAGCAACGCTCTGAAGTCTATGTGCTGTGTGTATGTGTGTGTGTGTGTGTGTGTGTGTGTGTGTGTGTGTGTGTGTGTGTGAGGGGTGCCAGAGGCCAGGAGATACAGAGAATTTACAAGCTCCTCATTAAAAACAAAGATAAAAGTCCTGAAAACGCAAAAGAGATTTGTCACACTTCTCGTCAGCTAATTTCTATTGAGAAAGAAACATTCGGCATTCCAAAAATTGTATTTCTAAGGAGCATGTCATGTTTTCAGTGGTTAATAATGCTCCTGTTTTTAGGATTGTAAGTATCATTCATATGAAGGCATAGGGCAGTGAAGCGGTGCAGATCTGGGGGTGAAAGCGGGACGTGAGATCCATTCGCCTGCGGATTCTTTCTCACTTTGTTTTGTCAACAGCACCAAAAGTAGAGTCCATCTGCTAAATCTACTGTGTGTGTGTGTGTGTGTGTGTGTGTGTGTGTGTGTGTGTGTGTGACAGAATAGGTGCTGCGGTTAATTAGAGTTTAATACAGGATGTGATGGCAGGACCACAGTGGGGTTAAAGGCAGAGGGGGGGGGGGGGGGGGGGGGGGGGATGTTACCTTTTCATATAGACTTCTATTCATTAAAAGGTCAGTCAGTAAATGAATGTGTCCAATGGCCTTATCACTACACTTCCTGTGTCACTCAATTCTATTCACCATTCTGCCTTAAAAGTGCCCCCCCACCAAAAAAAAATCAATAAAATTATAATAAATAAATAGTTTGTCCTGTTATTGTAGCCTATTTGTAAACCATTTGCTCTGTATGTGTGTGTGTGTGTGTGTGTGTGTGTGCATAAGTCTTTTGTGTGCCTTTATTAATTTCATGTCTGTAAATTCTAATAGTTGTTTATACTTTTATTTTAATAATAATACTAATAATAATAATAATAATAATAATAATAATAATAATGATGATGATGATGATGATGATGATGATGATGATGATGCATTGAGTGAATGTTTTATTCTGCAAGGACCAATAAAAATAGCTCCAGAAATGACCAAGGCCGCCACAGAAACAGCAACCTTCCAAAGCAAGGAAATCACTTCAGAATTCTCCTGATGTACTCCATCCAAAATCAGTTTAGTTTGTATTCTGTATCATCACACGTCTTATTAAACCCTTACATTAATAAAAGTTTAGGTTAGGTAATAGGAGTCAGTTTGCAAGTATGGGTGGACTTAAGTGCATTTTATTAATAAAATAACATTTTACGATAAAGTAATACAAGTCCAGTATCTATGCATGAGCAGAAAATGTACAGTATGCAGTAACACTCTGAAATGAATAATGCATTGCGCTTTGTTACTACTAAACGACGGATAGTTTACAGTACCACTTTATCTCCAGGAGGCACAAATACACTATAGGGCTAAATGTTTGTGGACACCTGACCACACCCATATGTAGGTCTTCCCCACACAGTTGCCACAAAGTTGGAAGCACACAATTAGAAAGTATAGAATGTCTTTGTATCCTGTAGCTTCACAATTTCCCTTCAGTGGAACTAAGAGGCCCAAACCTGTTCCAGCATGACAGTGCCCCTGTGCACAAAAGTTGGTGTGGAAGAACTTCAGTGTAATGCACAGAGCCCTGACCTCAAGCCCACTGAACACCTTTGTTCACTTCAACATGGCTCACTTGGTTAGCTAACATAATATAAAATGCATTTTGCAGATATAGAACATTAATTGTATCTATATTGCACATATGAAAAAATTTTTTTTTAAAGTAATTACTCCAGATAACATTTAGTCTTACTTGAGTAATTTTCATTATCACTACTCATACTTTAACTTGAGTGAATTATTACTAGAGAAGCAGTAGCAGTGTGCTTTGTACTCTTTCCACCACCTTCTGCAATTTTAGGCTATTGTTTCCAACATTAAACTTAGTTTTTGGCTACTTATGATGCATTAGTACTATGACCCTGACCAGGATTTATTGGTTTCTGAAAATTGCTGAAATAGTTAATACTGGCTATGATAGAAAGTTGTCAGAACACACAGTGCATCTCAGCTTGCTGTGTATGGGGCTGTGTATGTGCAGACCGGTCAAAGTGCCCATGCTGTCCTCTATACACTCCCGAAAGCACCTACGTGAGCATCAGAACTGGACCATGGAGCAATGGAAGAAGGTGGTCTGGTCTGATGAATCACATTTTCTTTTACACCATGTCGATGGCCGGATGTGTGTGCATCACTTACCTGGAGTAAGGAAACCTTGGGTCTTGGTATTCATGTGGATGTTGCTTTGAAATGTACCACCGACATAAACCAGGTACATCCCTTCATGCCAAAGGTATTCCCTAATGTCAGTGACCTCTTTCAGCAGGATAATGCTCCCTGCCACACTGCAAAAACTGTTCAGGAACGGTTTGGGGGACATGACAAAGAGTTCAAGGTGTTGACTTCAAATTCCCCAGATCTCAATCTGATCGAGCATCTGTGGGATGTGCTGGACAAACAAGTCTAATCCATGGAGGTCCCACCTCACAACGCCTAAGTCTTTGTGCCAGACACCACAGAACACCTTC
Source organism: Ictalurus punctatus (assembly GCF_001660625.3). NCBI lineage: Eukaryota > Metazoa > Chordata > Actinopteri > Siluriformes > Ictaluridae > Ictalurus > Ictalurus punctatus. The sequence goes on from NC_030435.2 coordinate 15,113,949, forward strand.
AGAGGTCTTGTGGAGTGCATGCCCCGAGGGGTCAGAGCTGTTATGGTGGCAAAAGGGGGACCTACACAATATTAGATAGGTGGTTTTAATGTTATAGCTGATCGCTGTTACGGGATCGCTGTTATGGTATATAAGCTTATCCCATAAATTTATTTTAACTACTAATGTAACCTTCTAATGTTCATTAGTAAATGAAGCATCATGCACTATTAATTTCCAATACTTACTGTACTGCATTCATTCATAATGCTTCTACATAGTTACTGAGTTATTAAGGAATCTTATTGTACAATGTTACCTAATAGCTAGGAGATGCTATTATGAGGTGGCTGGTATAAATTGGTTAGCAAAGATAAAAGGCATCAATAATTTCCCAAAATGCCCTTGCAGGAGAAAATGCAGGTAGACCAAGAAAACAAGGTACAAATTACACAATAGAACAGACAACAGAATTGTTTTTGTTTGTTTGTTTGTTTGCTTGGTTTATTTGTTTCTGTTTACAAAATTCTGTATTTGAGAGAAAAAAAATCAAGCATTATGGTGTTTTAGAAATCATGAATGCTGCTGCCTATCTGTCTTTAAGTGTCTGTGTGTAATAGCTTTCCCCATATCATTCTTATTATACCATTAATGAGACCTTGTGATATAATGCATTTCTCAGCCTTAATAGTTTCATTCTTGAGCTATGGAGAGATATTAGATTTTAGCCTCCCATCTAATATCACCACCAGCCATCACTGTGCTCTGTAGCCTGAGGGCGGTGTGTCTGAGGCTGAGATTACATTAACAGGTAAACATCAGTGCCAGAAGAAACCCCAGAAAACCCCTTTTGCACTTTATACTGCCTTCTAGAAAGATTGGCAAAAATGTATTTATTATGGTTTTATTCTTCAGTAGACAGGATGATGGAGATGACTAAACTGCCATAATGATGGACGCAGAGAGCTGCAGTCCACTGCTCCCCATGCCTCATCATCACCATCATTATGCATATAAAGCAGACACAATGGATCTCTCTCTCTCCCTCTCTGTGTGAACACTCAACCACCCGTGAGCCCATCTATCTCTCTCTCACTCTCTCCCACTCTCTCTCACCCCATGCTAGAATTTGGCTGAATCTTAAATAAAGTTATTTGAATATTTGTAACATTAATGTCTAAGTGTCGAGCGCTCGCTGATGCTGAACCGAGAAGAGACAGAATACATCGTTCTGCCTTCATCCCTCCAGCACATGGATGGTTGAAGAGAAGAGAGGACAGGATGGATGGAAAAATATCATCCTTTAGGAGGGAAAGAGAGACTTTATTCATTGAGGCAGCCCATCAGTACAGCTCTCTCCAAACACACATAATGAGTGAATCTCTCTAGCTATTCCATGAGTGTGTTTATGTTGCTGTCTGTGATTGCGAGAGAAAAAAATAAAGGGAAAGAGAAAGTGCGCATGCACGCTCAGTCACACATACACACACTCACTCTGCATAGAAATGAGTCGTAACACAAAAGCTACCGGCTCGGCACTACGGGTACAGCATGGTAAAGCAATTACAAAGGAATAAAACCCAACCATGCTCCATAAAGCAAGAAAAGAACTTCACAACGCCACAAGAGAGGAGAATCAATCACAGCAGCGGAGAGCAACCATCCCCTGCCCAAAAATATACAATGACATATGGCACTCGATTCCATATGACATAGCACTGGAAATATGGATCAGATTCAAGCACTAACGCTCCGGATTTCAAAATATAGCACACAATATATAGTGCACTTCCTGTTTCGTAGTTATTCCAGCTACAAACTAACCATGTCTCTGGATCATGTAACCTGCAATCAGTCTTGTCTTGTTAACATGCATGCTTGTGTGTCAGTCAGGGGAAAGCTTGCACATGGTGAGATTTTCTATTATACATACAGGCTCTGCTGAGCTGAAATATGCTTCTCTTTGTATGTAAATTTTCTTTGCATGAAAATTCCATGTAAATATCCCATGTGGCACAGGTGCATAGCGGACATTTTGACAGCTGGTATCTGATTAAACACTGTTTTATGAGGCACCAGTCCATTGTAAGGCACCATGTGCACATGTTCATAAAATCATGGTGGGGCATTCCCCAAAATATATTACAGTATGTATGTTACAAGAAGAAAAACAAAACCTAATTTCTCATTTTTTTCCGGCTGTTTGCTAGCATTCAGCCACAGAGACATCTAATGGGTTTTCCAGGTCTGCTACACATACAGTGCCCTCCACTAATATTGGCATCCTTGGTAAATATTAGCAAATAAAGCTGTGAAAAATTGTATTTATTATTTAACGTTTTGATCTTTTGTGCAAAAATATATATTTTTTAAATACTCCGCTCTCATGGATATCAAACAATTGCAAACACAACACAGGTTTCTAAAAAAATATCTGTTAAATATTGGTGTGCAAGAATTATTGGCACCCCTATGAATTCATATGAGAAAAATATATTTGAAGTATATTCCCATTGATATTTTGCATTTCTTTTAGTACACCTGAGTGACTAGGAACAGGAAATTATTCAACCATGACTTCCTGTGAATCAACCTGGAATTGGATGTGTGTCTATATTGTCTCAACGCACTGTGAAGAGGATGGTTCATATGGCCAAAAAAATTCTCCAAGGATCACAGCTGGAGATGTACAGAAGTTAGTTGGGGTCAGAAAGTCTCCAAAACTACAATCCAAATTCAGCTACATCACCACAAGTTGTTTGGAAGGGTTTCAAGAAAAAAGCCTCTACTGTCATCCAAAAACAAAGTCAAGCATCTTCAGTTTGCCAGACACTACTGGAACTTCAAATGTGATTGGGTTCTGTGTTCAGATGAAACAAAAACAGAGCTTTTTGGCAATAAACACCAGAGGTGGTAGCCATATGGAAAAGTACCTCATGCCCAGAGTTAAATATGGTGGTGGCTCTTTAATGTTTTGGGGCTGTTTTTCTGCCAGAGGACCTGGACATTTTATTAGGATACATGGCATCATGGACTCTTACAGATATATACAGATATCTGTAGATAAAAAAATATCTACAAAAAATAAAAATAAAAAAAATGCACTTACACCCCTACTCTGCACTTTGCTTCTTCTGGAATTCAATTAATGGATCTCGTATGGTAGCACTTATTGCATTATTCTCTGCTTGATATCGCTTTGCTTGTATCTTTCTCATTTGTAAGTCGCTTTGGATAAAAGCGTCTGCTAAGTGAATAAATGTAAATGTAAATGTAAAATCTAAAATATCAACAGATATTAAATGAAAACCTGACTGCCTCTGCCTGAAAGCTTAAAATGGGCCATGGTTGGATCTTCCAGCAGGACAATGATCCAAAACCTACATCAAAATCAATACAAAAATGGTTTACTGACTTCAGAATCAAGGTCCTGCCATGGCCATCCCAGTCCCCTGACTTGAAACCCATAGAAAACCTGTACAGTGAACTAAAGAGGAGAGTCCACCAGTGTAGACCTCGGAATTTGAAGGATCTAGAGAGATTCTGTATGGAGGAATGGTCTCAGATCCCTTGCCATGTATTCTCCAACATCATAAGGCATTATAGGAGAAGACTCAGTTGTTTGCCATGTATTCTCCAACATCATAAGGCATTATAGGAGAAGACTCAGTTGTTGTTTGATATCCCTGAGAGAGTATTTTTTAAACAAACAATTAAAAGATTAAACAATAAAGACAATTTTTCACAGCCTTTGCTCATATTTACCAAGGGTGTCAATATTAGTGGAGGGCACTGTATACCCCTTAGTATGCATACGTGTATGTATTTATTCTGGAATTGTGCTTGCCTGGTTCCTTTTATGTGTCAGTAATGCATTTACAGATGATAACTATAAACTTCAGTAAGCTAAACCTCGCTATGAATTCTGATCATGTTTGGAAATGTCTGAATAAACAGAATGACTCTGGATCCCCATTGTACCAATTTTACACACATTATTTGTATTTATAAATATTTATACTTCCATAATGTTATAAAATAAATATGATTTAAGAAGCTACTTCCAGAAAGAAAAGAAAAAAAAAAATTCTGCATTCCTAACCTTCAGAATAAAACACCAATGTAGTGATGGGTAGAAAATGTGATTTTCTCCCAGTTTGAGATCTTAGACCCCTGGCAGGCTCCTGCCAGTCACATTCACTGATTTGTGATACATCAACTAGCCAGTGAACAGTACTGAAAAACCTGAGCATCATACTACTTCAGATGAGACAGAGACTGATGTAGTTCCTCCATATAAACTTATAAGTCTTCAAAATTGGGCAGTAATATTGTTTTTCCATAAGAAGATTAGATTATACAAAGGGGGTAGGTGGGGTGTCTTTCAGTACAAAAAAAGTTTCTCTTTTCACTGTTCAGTTTTCACGTTTGGAAGTAAGCAGACTTTAAATTGATAGACCCATACATCTAGCTGAGATACATGCAACATTGAAACATATATCACAACTAGCTACGTCACAACATATGTTAGGCTTAGTGGTTAGCACATTTGTCTTGCAAATGTTTAGGGTTCAATGTTTGGGGTTCGAATCTCACCTCCGCCCTGTGTGCGCAGACATTACATGTTCTCACCGTGCTTTGGGGTTTCCTCCAGGTACTCCGGTTTCCACCCCCAGTCCATAGACATGTGTCGTAGGCTGATTGGCATCTCTAAATTGTCTGTAGTGTTAGAATGAGTGTATGTGGGTGTTATTGTGTCATGTGGTGGGTTGGCACCCTGTCCAGGGTGTCCCCCACTTTGTGCCCTGAGTCCCGTGGAATAGGCTCCAGGCTCCAGGCAATGGACGTATGGAAATAGACCACGTAAAGGGTTTTCCCATACAATCACACTATTGAGAATAGGAATATTGTAATCACCGGGGTAGAGAAAGTAATGATATATTATATTTAAGTGAAAGTATAGCTACTTTATGTGTTAAAATCTTAATTAAAAGTGGAAGTGTCTAACAAGCAATGTACTCAAGTGAAAGTAAAAAGTATTAACACAAAAAGAAAATGTTTTAACTAATGAAATGTCCCATCAGAAGTGAAATATCATTTCTTACTAATAGCTAGAATTTGACTTGCTGTCTAGGCAATTGCATTAGCTACTGGAAATGATGCTAGTCTAATCCTACCTCAACATGCTTTTTCAAATTGGATGGCGTTCATGCCTTCTAGGGAGGTAAAGGAGATGCCTCATTTCACCATGTCTTTGCTTAGTCTAGCATATTGAAAACATTTACTGAGGTAGGGCCAGGGGTGCTCATCCTCAATTTCCACACTACAGTCTGGTGGTACATCCATATTCAAACGCACACAGATAGCTGTAGCATAAAACTACATTGTGTAGCATGAGAAGGTCATAGCAAATGTCGAATAGAGTTTTCTACATTGATGAATATGATTGGATGTTAACTGAAATGTAAATAAAATGCACAAGAGGCCATCTGATTGATGTACAGTGATTGGATAAGATGTCTTGCTGCTGTTGTGACACCCTAATTTCTCCGTCTGGGGATTAATAAAGTAGTATTTTATCTTATCTTATCTGTCATGATTTGTAAGGAGTGTTTTGAAGGCGTGTAAGGAGTGTTTTGAAGCCTGAAATAAAAATGTAAGAAGTAAAAACTAAGTATGTACAAGTATTCAATTTCAATATTACTTAAGTAAAATATAAATATGGCTAAATAATACTTAAGTAAACAAAGTGCAACTACTCAAGTATTTTCCATCCCTGCTAGTGAACAGATTCCATGAGCCTAAATATTACAATTTGAACCTGAAACCAATGTTCAAAAACACACACACACACACACACACACACACACACACACACACACACACACACACACACACACACACACACACACAAAGTAAAACCCATCCATTTTTCTCCTGACCTTTACCGTACCACATAGACGTGATGCACGGTTCGAATACAAAGGAAACGTGTCTGGTATCTGAAAGAAACAAAGACATGAGTTGCATCCGACCCCTTTCGGCAGACAGCATGAAATATTTACTACTCTTCTAGCAGTGTGAAGAGCTCCACTCGAAACGGGAGTGAATAAATATATAAACAAATAACAAAACGCAGTCACAAATCAGCGTTGACACAGAGAGGAAGAGAATGCACAGGAGAGGGAGAGAGAAAGAGGAATAATGAGATACAAACTGAAGATTGTGAGTATTTATGAGTCCCTGCAGTCCTTGTATCATACACATGCCCACACATGCAGCGAGGCTCCCTCTGGTTGTTGTCACTGTTGCAGAAGTAGCTCACCAGAAGCCTTACTCTCTTTGGCTTTCACCATGCCGGGATCCTCCGATAAACACAAAGCATCAGAGAGAACAGCACAGAGTTTAATCAAATTAAGTCATTTACTGCTGTTTATCATTCTGATTTAAGGAAGACTTAGCAGCAAATTCTGTTCTGGTCAAAATGACCTGTGCAATGATATTATTTTCCAAATAGGAAACATTTATGTTTATTCATGTTTAAAAACAACCTGATATTTAAGACATTAGGTTAGGTCAGACATTGACATTTTAACCTAAAAGTAAAAAGGACTGGTCTTTATAAATGCATTTCGGATATTTTAAGATGTACTTTCCAATTATATTACCATGCAAGAGCTCACCACTGTTAAATAGTGAATATAACGTGAAGTTAAAACCTAGCTAGATGCCCACAGCATGTTCGGAATCCATAATTGAAGGCAATTACGAACTTTTCTCAGTAGTGCAGTCTAGGAATAGTTGTTAAGGATGTAGAAGTAGCTGTGTATAGCTTCTCCCTTCAATGTTTCCATTAAAACGAAATGCACGAAATTTAATGGATAGCTGCTGAAGTGGAAGAGCAAATGTAGCAAATTGTTTTGTTGTATTAAGAAAAAGTCTTCAGACTTGAAAATGGCTGAACATACTGTAGCAACTCCGTCCTGAACACATGAAACATGTTTATATTGAAATATTTGTGTTCATTTGTTGGTTTGTGGGGGCATGGTGGCTTAGTAGTTAGCATGTTTCCCTCGCACCTCTGGGGTTGGCTTTGAAGCCTCTGTCCTGTGTGTGCAGAGTTTGCATGGTTTCACCGTGCTTTTGGGGTTTCCTTCAGGTACTCCGGTTTCCTCCTCCAGTCCCACGACATGCATTGTAGTCTGATTGGCATTTTGAAATTGTCTGTAGTGAGTGAATGGTTGTGCAATTGTGCCCTGTGATGGCACCCCATCCAGGGTGTCCCCCGTCTTGTGCCCTGAGTTCCCTTGGATAGGCTCAAGGCTCCCCCATGAACCTGTGTAGGATATGCGGTATGGATAATGGACGGATTGATGGATGTTGGTTGGTGCTGTATTATTGTTTTATCCCTGTGAGAATTTAGCATTTGCAAGTAGTGCAAATACAATGCCATTGTTTAAATGGAGAAAACTTCTAAAATCTCAAACGTAAGGGATAACGCTCAGGTTTTGCTGTTCTCCAGTGACGTTTATTGGCATATTAACGAGAAATCCTGACGACAAATGCTGGACTCCAATTTCCAGAATGCAATGCAGCTACAGTATACAACACAATTGCACTGAGTAAGGGGTGTGGTTGGCAAAACACTCGGCTTTGCTGGTTAGCGATATAAGAAATAACACTACCATAATTGTGATTGTGATTATTACCATGCAAATTGAAGTTTTGGAACCTGAGCTGTTGCGCAGAGTGTACAGATGAGGAGGTCAGAAAGCAGGACAGAGTAAATAATAAAAGTGCTGCTGCATCAGTCTCTTTAGGTAAAGATGAAGCAAGGGTTAATGCTGTATTCGATTAATCTCAGAAGTAGGAAGTCAGAATTACTGTATAGTCAGTGGTATAGATTTAAACAAGCTAATATGACTGCACGTTAATTGATATAAAGCAAACACCTGTATATATAGCATAATTCATTTAAATGTAAGAGGTCCTACTTTGTTTACTTCTGATGCTGTGAGCAGTCATGTTGCTTTGATGCCAAACTCCGGGCTGAGGAAACCGTCCCGAGCTCTTGAGCAGGGATTCCAAGTTGAGCGGGTGTTTTTTTTGTTTCTTTTTTTAAGTCAAAGGTCAGAAATTATGACTTACAATCCTTACTTGGGGGAATGCAGGATGAATCCCACTGACACCTCTATAGCAAGTAGCAGAATTACATTGCAGCTATTGTAGGAAATTGTTAGCCAAAGTGAAAATAGACCAACGTGTTAATGAAAAAAAGGTGAAGCCAAAACATCAACTCAGAATTTCAGAATAAAATAAATCTTGGATGACACTGAATATCACATATTCATTTTACTATATATATATAGGGTGTATGAATAAGGGTGGATTTCTCCTGTAATGGATTTGTCCTTTTGAAACTAGTGATTAGTCAACTCTAACACATTGTCCTCTAATGATGACATCACAAAGTGACCAAAGAGAAAAAGACCTTGGCCCAGCTATGGTATTGGCTGTGGTTATGATTATGTCCTTGCTGGGCGGAAATGTAGAAAAATGAGACCATTAGGAAAGATAAGGAAAGACAGATGAAGATGAATAACAGCGAGGAAGAGAGAGAGAGATGATCCAATGATGAGGTTTGATAGAGAACAGAGCAGACAGACAGTGGACTATTCCCTTGATTAATTAGGCTTCATAAGGGCCGGTATGACCTGTGGAATTTTGATTAAGCCAACACATCCACTGTCTGAGTCACTGTTGCTGTACTGACAGCAGCAGCTATGTGTGGGTTTGTGTGTGAATCATTGATGAGGGTGTGTGTGAAAAGTATCATCTAAACTGACAGGGTACTTTCTCTCCCCTACGCTTCACACTGTCATGGGAGCACACAGGGTAGCTCCTCCCGAAACAACATCTCTACATCTTCCTTCAATAATGTGCCTAACAACAATGTTTCTATCAATAAAAACCCATGAGCAGCCTCCACAAAGACAATTGAACTATTTCCAAAGCATCCCACATGCAATCTAGTCAGCATGTAAATCCAAAAATAGAACAGATATAGTACATAATATACTCTGATTTGTGATAGCAGGGCTAAGCCTTCCATCTCCATATGGCTTGTTTTTTTGGTATCAACATTGTCTTATTAGCTGTTAACAAATGGACAAGTGGATTATTTTTGTCTTTTGTGGAAACAAGAACAGCAGCAACTTTAACTGTTGTAAGTAAAAATGCACAGGATGGTATGAAGAGGCTGAGGCTGATTTATTTCCGGCCCAGGCAGTAGATGAATGCAGGCTATCACTAAGGGTCATGTCAAGTGATTAGTTTTGGTGAAATGCTACTTAGATTCCATGTGCATTAGGCGTAATTTATGTAATCAACTTCCATAACATATCATGAATGGTGACTGAGATGGTATACATGAAAAACAAACAAACAAACAAATAATTATAGTGAATGCAATAAAAACGAACGAGGTGGAATACTTTCTCAATCAATGATTTGTTTTAAAATTACTTTAGAGAAAAAAATAGAATGCGAATAGGCTAAACACACATCACCTAATCAAAGTACAAATTACATACAGGGACAAAGGTAGAAACTTAATGCTGTGTGTTTTTAAATGAAAGAGCTGGCTAACAGCAAGCACAGCTTCACTGTTTTCCATGCTTGCTATTCAAAAGAGGCACAGCAAGATTACACACTTGAAACACTTGACTTGTTACTCTAGCAATCATGAATGGTCATTCAGTAAGTGTGTTTCTATATATCTGTAACAGTTTTATGCCTATGCTGAGATTCCATACTATAAGGCTAGGTAATAGAGATAGATTTTTTAAGCCCTCCATTCAATAATGTGACCAGCCATCCCATACAGTATATCCTGTGTCCAGAGTGTGTGTGCGTGTGTGTGCGTGTGTGTGCGTGTGCGTGCGTGTGCGTGCGTGTGTGTGTGTGTGCGTGTGCGTGCGTGTGTGTGTGTCTGAATGTGTGATACATTTTAGATTTTAGTTTTAAACAATTTATTGGCCTCTATAATGTCAGTCACACTTTATTCTTAAAGAGGGCCTTTAGCTTTATGGTACTTGATGTACTCTGTTCTCTAAAGAATAGTCTAATCAATAAGCAGACTTGATTCATGTCACTTTGCTTTCAGATTGTTTTAATGGTTCTGAGCTCTGACAGTGCTCTAATAAGTAACAGAACCTCATTACGACCACTCAGAACATCCACTGATTTATCTCCTAACAAACTGAACAATCCTAGCTACTCACATTTCAGCCAAATCCTGATTTAGGGAATCGAAATGAAAACTCCACTCTAAAACACATCAAATACATTCACTGACTACTTTATTCATACGACTGTCCATGACCAACTTGGCACGGCAGACAGACAGGTTTGAGTATTTCATAAACTGCTAATCTCCCGAGTTTTTCACACACACACACACACACACACACACACACACACACACACACACACACACACACACACACACACACACACACACAGACACACACAGACACAGACACAGACACACACACACACCAGTTTCACACAGAATGGTGCGAAAAACAAAAAAAACATCCAGTGATCCAGTAGTTCTGGAGGCAGAAATGAACAAACTGCTTCGAACTGACAGAAGGGCTACGGTAACTCAAATTTGTACTTTGTACAATGATAGTGAGCACAAAAGCATCTCAGAATGCACATCAAACCTTGAGGCAGATGGACTACAACCACAGGAGACCACATCAGGTTTCAGTCAGCCAAGAACATGAATCTGAGGCTACCAAAACACGCTCACCCAAACTAGACAGTCGAATACTGGAATAATGTTTTGTGATTACTCATTAACTCTTGACCTGATTCTGCATGACTGTACAGTATGCATTGTGCTGCTTCTACAAGATTGGCTGTTTGGATAAATACATGAATGTGAAGGTGTATTAATAAATTGGTCAGTTAATGTATGGTTATATTGAAATATCTTTGTGAAGCCCTTAGCGATTGTGACACTAATTTGTTGGGTGGTGCTGCATTTTTAGTTATTCCTGTGAGACTTTGCAGACACTTTGCTCCCTGAAGGGCTGAATCACACCACTATCAGCAGGTAGTCAACAACCTGACAACAATCAACTATCAACTATCAGCATTGACAACAACCCTGTTACCCAAAGTGAAATTAGACCAAAAAGTCAATTCAGAATTCCATTATAAAATAAATCTCAGATGCCACTGAAGATCATATGTCATTCAGGGTGGATTTTTCCTATAGGGTCTACAAACCTCATATGCACTTATTACGTAATCGGTAACCTGAGACTGGCTAAGTGATTGTAAATAATATAATAGGGTATAAAGCATTTAATGTAAACCTGATCACTCTTTAATGGCTGGTGGTTAGTTCAGTGACTGTAATTGTAGTAATTATGCATTTGAGATAATTAGGTATTTAAGAGAATAGGTAACATGATGATTAAGGGAAGAACTGGATCCAGCATGACCATAGGACATATTCATATTCATAGCATTCCCCTTGTTTTGACTCAAAATGATTATGTTTAGGGGTAAGGAAGTGTTTGAGCTGTTATAATGTGACTACATTTGTGTAATAAAACCCAGACCCGGATTAGAATCAAAATCAGACCTCCAAGATCCAGATTAAAATGAGACTCAAACAGTAGTCTGTGGTACGGCCAAAAATTATATGCAATAATATTTTTTTTTATCATCCTCCCAGTATCAGTATACAGTATATCTTGGTATAATTGGATGTCCCAAATTTCATTTAGTAACATAATTAATCCATCCATCCATCCATCCATCCATCCAGTTTCTGTACCGTTTATCCTACACAGGGTCATGGAGGAGCCTGGAGCCTATCCAAAGGGACTAGGGGCACGAGGCAGTGGACATCCTGGATGGCATTGCAGGGCACAATCGCACACATATTTACACACTATGGACAATTTCGAAATGCCAATCAGCCTACAGTGCATGTTTTTGGACTGGGGAGGAAACCTGAGTACCCAGAGGCAGAGACCCCCCAAAGCATGGGGAGAACGTTCATGCTTACAGTGTGAAAGTGGGAATTGACCCCCCAACCCCATAAAATGTATAATTAATTACAAATTTATTAACAGAATTAAAATATTTTAATGACCCAAACAAATAGATAGATAGATAAACATTTAAAAACTATATACTAAAATCTTAGACTGATGATAAAATTAAAAGAACCCTGTTCTAGTGGATATAAAAAATAAATGGCGCATTTTGCATTTTGAGGCGTTAACGTCACCTCCACACATGCTGGGAGTGAGTGAAACTGTTCACGGCACTCCAATTTTTAATCAGGAAAGACCAACATGAGAGCCAACATAGCAGTCAGTTCCAGTGCTGCACATTTTCCTACTTCTGAGTGAAAATGAGCATCTTAGTTCCTTGTTTATAATAAAATATTTACCAAATGCAGAGTCATATTTGTTATTTTGTGAATACAGACATGAGCATGTTCTAAAAACTGGCTCTGGGTGTCATTAAAAGTGAAGGTTTAAGTTAATGATGCTACTGGCAGTAGGCTTAATAGTTAAAGGAAGAGTGAGTGCAACCACATAGCACAGCAGAGCTGGTAAAAGTAACAAAATTCATCTCAATCTGTGCAATTACTCATTAAACTACATTCTACATTCTTGACTCGAGTTGCAACATATAAACTCTATATAACTTTACTTAACGTATGAATGTAAAGGTACAAGAAAGATTCACAAAAGAAAAGAAAAAAAAAACCCATCTGCCTCAAATCACACGGATGGCAATTTTATGTCCCTTTCACCAAACAACCAAGGAATATAGAAAACACTTCAAGCAAAGAATAAAATATGACAGGCCGTGCTGTTATAGGAAACTAATTAACGACAGGTGGTATGATTCAAACCCCGGATTTGTTGATGTTTCAATAACAGCACAGCCAAAGTGTCTTATTCCTCTTAAACCATAGCAGTTTGCAACTACTGCAATTTCAAAGTTATTAATGAATGACACACCAAACCTTTAACCATTTATATTTACTTCTAATGCTGTGGAAAATTCTCACAAAACTTTAGTTCTTGTTATCTGTCATGTATATCAGAGAAGGAACTCTGAACTAACGTTCCCAGCAGCCACTGCACCTCATTGCATCACAGTCACACAACCACCTGCACCTGAATCATGTCATGTTAATAAGCATCTATGTGTATATAGCCACAGTGTGCACTGCATTTCTTGTCTTACGTTTGTCTTCCTTTGCTGTTGTCTATGTTGCTGTGTTTATGGTCTTTGTTTCCCGGTTATTCTTTGCCTTAGTGTTTTGCTGCTGATTCATAGTTCTTGTTTTGTGTTTGGTTGTGCTATTAATTAAAGTAAATCTGCACTTGCATCTGTCTCTGCCTTGAAATCGTGACATTTTTCAATCTGTACAGGATTTTGTGGATTTTTTTGTCATTGTGTGAATTTGCTGCAGTTTTTTTTTTTTCCAAAATTTTTTGAGCCAACAGTACTTGCAGAGTTTTTTGTGTTTTTTTGTGGAAAAATACTTGAATTGGCGAAATTGCAATTGCACAAAATTGTTTTGCACAGTCTTTCACTGTGATGTTTGTTGGTAAATGAGTCCATTTAGCTGTATTCATGGCCGACACACTTGAATCAAAGAGGGCTTTGGCTGAATGTGCGTTGTGATGACGTCACATGATGCATCTTGGCCCAGTTCTGCAGAATATCTGCGGTAATTCTGAAGAATTACAAGCTTCTCCAGATATTGCTGAGTTTGTTTGAATTTGGGGTTCATTTCTGAGATCGCAAAATCACTAAATCCTGGATGGATTATCGTTCATAGTATGTTATGGCAGATACTGTATAAACATTCGTTTCTGTATCTACCTTTCTTTTTTTCTCTCTCCAAGTTAATTTGACAACGTGCACTTTTTTGTCATGTCACTGAGAAACTTGAAAAGTGGAAATTCCTCTGTTCTGAAGATACTCCCATGGTGATAAACAGAGGTTTAGCCACATTTACTTCATTACATTTACTTGAGTAACTTTACTTTTTTACTTTGAAGAGTTTAACTGGCCAAACTTATAGTCTTACTCAAGTAAATTTTTAATCATAAAAATTTACTTTTACTTCACGACATTCAATGGCGTTCCTCCGTTACAGTTAAATATTAATGAATATATGTAGTTTTAATAATTAGTTTATATCACAAATAATGAGGTCGCAAGCCTCGCAATATGCTGCAGTGGTCTGAATGCTTCTGCAACAACCGCTCACCTATTTTGTTGCTCCGCCTTGGAAGATAGTGGCCGAAGTGGGGGAAGAAGTGAGTGTCGATGGAGGCAGGACACACACACACACACACACACACACACACACACACACACACACACACAAACATACTAACGCACACAAACACTCTCTCTCTCTACACACACTTTCTCTTCTGTTTTGTTCCATAGTCTGCTCTTTTGTTCTCTGTTGTCTTGTTTAAATGCAGATGCTGACAAGTTTGTGTTCTTAACATGTTATGAAAATAAAGACAGTCAACTGTTGGGAAAATAATTGTTTTTTGGGGTGTGTGTGAGAGTTTGTGTTGAAAATGACAGGTTCTGTGTTATTATACCCATCACAGGACTAGGATATGCTGCTTCATCTTGAACCCAGATTTTATATCATATAAACAGAACAGACAGACTTTTATGGAGAGGTCTGACTTACAGTTCTCCATGTAATCTGAGATCCAGGATTTTCCCTTCATTTTAATTAGATCTGAAGTAACTAGTAACTTGCTACTTGAGTAGTCTTCTCATTGGATACGTTATTACTCTTACTTGAGTCATTATTAACATTATTACTTTTACTGTTAAATAAATATCTCCTTACAGAAAGCTTTGCTATATCAATGATTATACATTTTTCTTTGTAAAATAACATGTTTTTGATTTGTTTCTTACTAAGCTTAGACGTAGATTTTGCCCTCATAAAATCCCTGTGAATGAGTTGTTACTACGGAAATGATAACATGCTATTAGTAATAGTGCATTAACATAAACCTGGGATTTGACTAACAGGTAATCTCTCAAATGTTATAGCTAGCATGAAAATACATCTAATGATACAAACTAGCTGAATGCTAATAGCTAGCTGTCACAATACAAGCTGGCATGAACAATGCTAACAGTATGAAACAGTAGATTGATTACAGTAGTTGGAGTTGGGGCTCATGGTGTGACGTATGTAGGTTTAGATTTGTCAGGAATTTAGATTGACTACTTGAAGCTGTCTGATAGTAAAAAGTCACCTTATGACTTTTGAAATATATGTATGACTCTAGAGAAATGTAGTAAAGTAGTTTGGAAATATGTATTAGGTGCAGGAAAAACTCAAGTAAAAGTACAAGTACTTCAAAAGCACTTAAATAAATTATACTTCCCATGTCTGGAACACAAACTACACAGTGATTAGCTAACTCTGCAATATTTTATGTCTCTTCACATTAATTTACTGATTACTTTGGAGGATAGATAGATACCAGACAAGTGAAAAGTCACTTAAATACAGACAGAGCAAAGAATTTTCAGTTGCTGAGCCACACATCACATTGGGTTTGTTGTCGCATTCACAGCATGGGCATCACAATAGCAAATCATATTCTTTGTTTCTAACATCATTTAATCTTTTGCTCTGTTACATCACATTCTGTATGGACTATGCACAATATATTGATTTCTCATGTCCCAGATATGTACGGTGGCTTAGTGGTTAGCACGTTCGCCTCACACCGCCCAGATCATGGTTCGATTCCCGCAGCTCTGTGTGTGCGGAGTTTGCATGTTCTCCCCGTGCTGTGGGGGTTTCCTCCCCCAGTCCAAAGACATGTCCAAAGACAGGCTGGTTGGCGTGTCTAAAGTGTCCGTAGTGTATGAATGGGTGTGTGATTGTGTGCCCTGCGATGGACTGGCACCCTATCCAGGATGTATCCCTGCCTTGTGCCCAATGCTCCCTGGGATAGGCTCCAGGCTCTCCTGTGACCCTGTAAAGGAGTAAGTGGTTGAAGATGGATGGATGTCCCAGATACAGATCAATTTTAAACTGTGCAATCCTCAGATCCTGATCAGGACCAATCTTCACAAGCAAACATCTGTTTCTGAAATCTCCATATGGCTAACAAGCTGAAGCTGAATCTAATTTAAGGATAAAGTAATGCCTTTATTCATTTTGCATTTATTCATGACAGAATGCTGTTTCTCTATAACACAGGTGAAAGTTGCTAGCTAGTCGTGATTATTAATGTTGCAGATATTAGTGGATTATTAATGGCTGTAAACATTGCACGATGTTGAGCGATCATGTGGAAGAGGGCGTAGCTGTATGTTACTTTACTTTTGAACATCACATAGGACAGTGAGAATACTAATGAACAGAATTAGGAAAAGATTAATAAAACATAAGAATAGAATGAAAAAAAAGAGCTTTTGTTATACCACTAAAGGGTCAAAGTGTGCACCTTAATAGGGGTGTAAGACAATGCCATAGATACAGATCTGTATATGTTTAGTGCTACAAATATCCATATCAATATTCAGATTTAAATCCCAAGTGAATGTCACCTAAACCAGAAGGTTCTTTCTTTCATCTGGAAAAATCCCAGATGTAGAAATGCAGGCACTGTCAAGTCAGCAACTCTTTCTCTGACAGTTCCTCAACCTCAGATACATCACTCGAGTTCATAATTGCTCTCAATTATAGATGAGCGAGTTATTTATTTTTTAATCAGTTATCATTTAATTTGTTTAGTTCCCCAAATAAAAACAAACTAGTAGCATAGTTAAAATCATTGAGAAACTGACCAGGCCATTACTATTTTTATCCTGATGATAGAAATACCATGATGTATACTGAGCAGGATTTAAGCACATTTAATTGCAATGAACTGGATAAATTAAAGCAAGGTAATATTTCTGCTCAAATCGATGCTATAAATTGATTTTTCTAATGGTCTGATGTGGACTGATGTAATGTTTTTTCTTTAATCAAGAACCCCAGTTTATTTGTGAGCCTGAGCTGCAGGAAAGTGGCGAACCGACGGCCTGTACATGTCTCTCTGAGCGTGTGTCTAAATAAATAAATAAATAAATAAATAAATAAATAATATTTAAAAAGTGACCTGACGGAGACAGAGAAGAGGCATCTGTTTGTGCACACACTATAATTAGCAAGCCACTAAAAAGCGTCTCTTGAATTAGAATCTGCACTCCGCGGCTTTGTTTCTCTCACCCCCTAGTGAGAGAGAAAGAGAGCAAGAGATATGGAGACAGCAATACAAGAGATTTAGGAAGCAAAGAGAACCAGACAGACAAATAGAAGGAAAACAGCAGGACGCCTCGTTTCTCCAGCATGTATTTGGCAGGAAATGAAGTAGATCGGGTGAATTAAAACTTGTTGCTGTGCAATTCGTGAATCTTTCTAATACATCTAGAGCTGCTTTTCTGCTTGATACCAGAGGGCAACACCAGGTTATGTTGGTTTTTTTTTTCCTTCATTCTACCTACTTCAACTTCTCCCTTCCTATGTCTCTTTACCAGTTCCTTAAATAACCAGATCTCTTAAAAACACCATCTAAACATCAGTAGGTTTGATTTTTTTAATGTAAAGTTGTGGTCGGAAGTTTACATACACTCACCATGGGCATGAATGTCATGGCAATATTGGGCTTTCAGTAACTTTTCTTTTTCTGGGGCAGAATGATTGTACAACATACATCTTTAATAAATAACAAAAACAAGAATTTGGTTCACAAATTTTAATTTATTTGGGATTTTCTGTAGTCAATACAAGGTCAAAATTATACATACAGAGACAAAAACATACATACAAACCCTTAGATTATTAATTCAGTGGTGCTGTAAGCTCGAAATGTCCATTAATTTCCAATACCAAGGTCTCTTAATTTCCTGTTAGTGATCATGATTGACTACAGCTGGCAGCTTCTCTCTGCCAACATAAAAAGGGTTTGTTTGACAGCACTCATTGGATTGACCAACACACAATACTATGGGAAAGTCTAAGGAGCACAGTGCAGATCTGAAAGTCAAGAATGTCTCTTGGAGCCATTTCTAAACAACTGCAGATTCCAAGATCATCAGTTCAACTAGTGGTACATAAGTACAAGTTATTGGGAAGTGTACCCACTTTGCCCAGGTCTGGAAGAAGACCCAAACTGTCACCCTCAAGAGGAAATTGGTTCAGATGGTCAGGAAAAACCCAGGAACCACCAAGGCACAGGCCTGCCATGAACTGGAAGCTGCTGGAACATCAGTGTGTCTACAGTGTCTACAGCAAGTGAGTTTTTGGACTGAAAGGCTGCCATCCAAGAAAGAAGCCCCTGCTCCAAAATTAACATCTTCAAGCCTGTGTAAAGTTCGCGGCTGACCATATGAATAAAGAAAAAGCCTTCTGGAGGAAAGTTTTATGGTCAGATGAGACAAAGATTTAGTTGTTTGGCTACAATGACCAGAGGTATGTTTGTAGGAGAAAAGAACATTGTACCAACTGTTAAGCATGGTGGTGATAGCATTATTCTCTGGGGCTGTTTTGCTGCCAGTGGAACTGGTGCATTGCACAAAGTGGATGGAATAATGAAGAAGGAGGACTACCTTAGAATAATTCAGCATAATCTCAAACCATCAGCCTGATGGTTGAAACTTGGACATAATTGGGTGTTCCAGAGGGACAATGACCCCAAACACACATCAAAGCTGGTTGCGGAACTGATAAAGCAGGCTAACATTAAGCTTTTGGAATAGCCTCCCCAAAGTCCTCAGAGTGATCTCAATGCCATCGAAAATGTGTAGACTGTGCTTAAAAGTTGAGTCAGGGCCAGGAAACCAACAAATGTCATTAAACTTTACCAATTCTGCCAAGAAGAGAGGTCAAATATCCAACCAGAATTCTGCCAGAAGCTGGTTGATGGCTACCAAAAGCGTCTGCTTGAGGTAAAACTTGCTAAGGGACATTCAACTAAATATTAGTTGTGCTCTATGTATATTTTTGACTCTGTATGTATAATTTTGACCTTGTATTGACTACAGAAAACATATAAATAAATAAATAAATAACAACTTGTGAACCAAATTCTTGTTTTTTGTTATTTATTAAAGATGTATGTTGTACAATCATTCTGCCCCAGAAAAATAACAGTTCAAAGAAATTATTCAAAGCCCAATATTGCCATGACATTCATGTTCATGATGAGTGTATGTAAACTTCCAACCGCAACTGTAGTTGAGATGGAAAAGTCACCATAAATCTGACTGGCAATTGCTATTCAGTAATGAATGTAGGATGTTAATGGTTCAGTGAAGCCTGAAGCATTTTTGTCTCACAGGATCCAAGAATTAACATTTGGTGGATCAGTTCCCATAAAATGTGTGCATGTCCCATTTAACACAGCATGCACACATCTGCTGAAGCACAGTGAACATTTTACAGATTTTTTTGGTAGTTGAAGCTTATGTGACCAGATGATATGAGATGATATGAGAGTTAAGAGAGAATTATGTGAGTATGAGAGTGAAATTTAATTATCACTATAAATGTTGCAAGAGACACTAAAATTGTCTATTGTTATTCAAAGGTTCATTACAGTGTTAATACGTACACACTTTTTATTCTTAATCATATTTAAAAATGCTCTGATGCCAGCATCTGTTACCTATGCCTGTATGTACTGGTAAACCTAGTTTAATGTTGTGTAATATTAATGGACAGAAGACACCAAATGATAGCAATTTGAATGTATTGCACAATTAATGATGGCAAGAAAAGCAAAGCAGACTACAAACTCTGCTCTGCAAAGACATATATAGAAGAAACTACATTTTCCTTCAATACAATTAACCTGATAAAACATCATAAGCATAAAACATCATCAGCCTAAGGACTTCATTGCTAGCTGCTAAGAGAGAAAGAAATGTCTACAGACAATTTGAGGTGAGGGGAAATAACCACACTTATCCTGCATATTGTTCTTGACCATCAAGTATTCTCACACAACGAGCCACTCTGACGCAATGTAAATAAGAAACGTACTTTACTTACAGCTGTCCTGAAGTGAAATAAAACCAGCTCTCCCCCAATACATACCTATTTGATCCGAGCTAATTAATGTTGATAGCTAATACACATCATTTAAAATCAACTAGCTAGCATTATGTGTGTTCTTTTCATGGCGTCATGCCAGCACCAAATTCCGAGCCAAATTTTCCCCGAAGGTAATGGAGCATACAAACATGGCCTCCATGGACAATGATTCCCAGCACTCATACCAACACTCTAGCCGTTTCTCAATATGCATTCTTATGCGATCTCGTGTCCTTGCGTACTCGTTCTATGTCTTCATCCAAGAACACATTAGTCAAGAACGTAAGTGCTGAGGAAACATGAATTTACCTGCATGTGTTCTTGATATTAAGAGTGCAGTGGAGGGAGACTTGAGTGCACCAAACCCACTTGGTCCCAGAAGTCCCAGAAGTTATTGCAGAAAAACAATGGTGGATGACGGAAGCCTGACCCATAACTGTAAATTTTAACGCCTTTTCAACCACAATAATCTAAATATGTGTCTAATAAGAATGATTTTGATATATGATTTAGATTGAGATATACAGTACTGTGCAAAAGTTTTAGGCACCCTATTTTTTAGTACAAACTTTGTTATAGATTTCTACATTATCGAGTCAGTACAAAAAAACATTTTAGATTCCCAAACATTAGTTTTCTAGCAAACAATTAAATGTTACAGAAAAATATTTGTATGTCATTAAAGAAAGCAGCATACTACGTAAGAGACCACTTTTCAGACAAAAAAAACAAAATGAAGGGTGCTGGATTTGTTGCAAAAAATAAGCAGCAAGTGCGAAAGTTTAAGTCTCGAGAATAACTGTGGCTGGTTCTGCAAGATGATCAATAAAACTTACAGCTCATTTCCTTATAAAACTGCACAAACTAAACCGAGGACTAGTATTTTTATTTTTTTGTCACACCAAATACTGACTTTGTTTCATTTAATACTGTTTACTGCTCTTTACAGTGTTTTTGTAGAGACATTTAATTTCATGATTTTGAAGGCCTATTTGCTCTACAGCAATCTTTTGCACAGTACTGTATATTAGGGTGTTGAAAATTCAAATTTATCCATCAGAAGTATTTTAATTAAACAACACTAGCTTTCATCCTGAGGTAATGAAAAACTCGTTAATTTAGTGTTTCATTAAATAAATGTAAATAATAATGTAAATAATGTTGTGTTTGTCATTTTATGAACGTTGCAGTGTTGAATTTATTGTCTGTTCGGTGGTCCTGTCCCACTACTAGAAATGTGCTGGGACGGTCCATTGTGCAACAGGAAGATGGCAGCACATCTCAATTCTCGCAAAGATATGTTCTATGTCCTCCTGTCCTTCCGAGTTTGTTCTTGTCCATTCTTGGGATTCTTAGAATTGAGAAGCAGACACTCACTCAACTCACTGTGAAGTGTATCATTGACTGACTTATAATACCAAGCCTTTGTTCACTGTTTATTTTATTCTGGTTTTTGACTTTCTTTGTTCCTCATTTTTATGTGTTTGGATTTGTGCTGTTCATGTTGTTTGCTGATTGTCTAAACTCTGTCTGTTTCTGACCTTGCTCTTGTTTAACATTTTGGATTGTTTGCTGAACCTTAATAAACCTCACCCGCACCTGCAACCGTCTCCGCTGCCTGACACATAGACTGTAAACCAATAAAACATAAACAGATATATATATATATATATATATATATATATATATATATATATATATATATATATATATATATATATATATATATATATATATATAGGTTTAATAGGTTACTTATTCAGGTATCGAATATCAAAAAACATATACTTATACTCATAGTAAGCCTAAAAAACATAGTATTTATGCATTATATTGCTTTATTTTAGTCCTCTGACTAATATGTATGTATATGGCCTTACTTCACTGCAAACACAAATTAATCAGACCACAGACAGCTCCTACAGTGAGAGACTCCACATTCAATTATGCTCTGTGTGTGTGTGTGTGTGTGTGTGTGTGTGTGTGTGTGTGTGTGTGTGTGTGTGTGTTTGTGTGTGCATGTGTCATGTATGTATGCCTGGCATCTAGCCCTGTGGCCATAGTGGTTTAAACGCTTGAGGCATAAACAAGCCAAACGCCTGACCACAATAACCGCCATCGGTGTCATGTTCACATCTGCGTGTGTTGTCTGGCTGCAGCTTCCTCCATTACTCACTAACGAGGCCGAGCACGACTGCAGAGTCGTTAATCCGACATGGCTGCCACATAGGGAGCTGTGGTTAGAGCAGAGGACGTGGGAGCTTTATTGAAATAGAGCCGTTGATGATTGTCCAGATTTGCCCTGAAGGGGGTGATCTTATCTGACACAACATCTGGAACGGTTGGAGGAATGAATAACACGTACACACACTCACACCTGTTAGTGAGTATTCACATTCCCCTAAGCAGGAACAGAATACTGACAACTCTTATTTCTACAGTATGTGCAAGTGTGTGTGTGTGTGTGTGTGTGTGTGTGTAAGAGACACAGAAAGCAGATAGAAATACCACACTCACTGTAAAAAAAAAGGGGGGGGGCTGGGGGTCATTAGGAACATACTGAAATGTAAAGACAACCAAAAATGAACAGACCAAGCTAATAAACATTAAAACAGACACTTAATACCTTCATAATGTCACTAAACCTTTTAAATCTTTACTGTAGCTTCACTAATTGTATGCTAACACTTCAAGCCATTCTGCAGTACATTGCCACATTAAACCCTTCTACAGCAGCCTTCAGATCAAAGCAGAACTAATTAGCAGAGACCTGCTGCACAAAACATCATTATTAGAGCAGAAAAGACACACTGCTATGGCTTCTTCACACTTTAACACACACTCGCACACTCCAACACACCTTAAGAGCTTCCTGCTACAGTAAAAATAAATAAAGTCAACTACCATATAACTATACTAGAAGAAAAGATTATCATTTTTGGATCATTGTTAAAAAAATATATATTGTTGTTTTATTATTTATTATTAAGAGTGCATGTTTAATAGTTTTACCTAGATCATTTATATTATGCCATCAATGAGACCTTGTGATATAATGCATTGCTCAACCCTCATAATATCATTCGAGATAGATATTCGACGTTATCCATCCCATTTAATATCATGATCTAAAATCTAATATCCAGCCATCATGGATTTTCAGAGATTCAAGAACAAAAAAAAATCTCAATTGAATGTTCCATGGTTAAACTTCTTCTAAAGCTGAAAGTGATCTGATTAAAGGTAAGGAGGGAAAAAAGAAAAAATGTTTTTATACAAGCAGAGGACACTGAATTTATTTTCTTCACATATTGGAGCTTGTTGGAAAGCTGGGGTCAGAGCACTAGGTCAGCCTTGATCCAGCACTCCAGGTCAAGGGCTTGGCTCAAAGGCCCAGCAGTGATAGCTTTGTAGTATTGGGGCTTGAACTCATGACCTTCTGATCAATAACCCAAAGCCTTAACCAGTAAGCCACCACCACCTGACTACTACAAATATGAAAGAAATATCTGAGGAATATGATGGAACTCAGGGTTATGGTTATTGAACTTAAATCTCTTCATCCATGCCTCAAAATACCCATCTCTCAGCCACCGTTTTAACTGCACAGAAATGCAAGCATGGCAGAATCCGGGGGAAGCATACAGCACTGATAAATACTAATATTATGAGCTGTTTTGCCAAGATGAAGCAGTCTGGTAACCATGAAGATGGTAGTGTTGGACACCAAAAATTAGCAGTGCTTCTCGTTTATTAATTAGTAGTGAGATCCCTAATGTTATAAATTGGTAAACTTCTTGGCTCAGGAATGCATCAGTAATTTGCATCAGTAATCTGATGTGTCAATATATATTATGATTACAGTTAATTATAATCATAAATGACCAAATAATAATAATTCAACAATAATAAAAATAATAATAAATTATAATAATAATAAAATATTTTCGTACAAATCAACAAATTACTAAATATTTGTGCGTTTAGAGCTAACTTCAGACTTAAAGTCCCCATGAAATCAAAATTTAACTTTTGTGGATTTTAGAATTAGATGTTAGCCTTAAGTTTATCTATAAGCTAGTGTGCTCCAAAACAATGACAAAATTCACATTTAGAAGATATATGCATTCAAAATTTATAGTCTCTCTCTACCACCAATACGGATAACAATTTTGATGACATCATTCTACAATTCAGCTTCTCATCCTATTTTCTGTCCAATCAAATACTCTCTAGAATCTGAAGTGTCCTGCCCCTAACATTATAAGAATCCATGGTACTAATTGTCAAATATGGTACAAATATGGCTGCGAGGCAAACTAAGCACTATTGGCTATTTAAAAAGGAGGTGGGGCCACTCGATATGTCCCGCCCTGACTTCTTGTTTCAGTGGAATTTACTCCAACACATCAAATAATGCTATGCGTTTTAGGGCACTTCATAGGGACTTTAACTGGCCA
The DNA here is from genome assembly GCF_001660625.3 of Ictalurus punctatus. Lineage (NCBI taxonomy): Eukaryota > Metazoa > Chordata > Actinopteri > Siluriformes > Ictaluridae > Ictalurus > Ictalurus punctatus. Next base: position 15,138,582 of record NC_030435.2, read on the forward strand.
AGTAAAATGAGACTATGGAAAGGCAGCTATCTAGTTTGTGTAAATTTATGTATAAAGAGACCTCAAGGCTTCCCATCATATTATTTGAATAAGATACTGCAATTTAATATTCAAACTTTGCTGTTTTTTTTTTTTCTTTAGAATTTTGTGCACACAGCAATACATACAAAACTCATAAATGAAGCCAAATAGACATTCAATTAATACAAAAAAACAAATGGAACCCTATAGCAGGCGGTGTAGTTGTGTAGTCTGTGCCTATGTTAACTGATGCACTGCAATGGCTGAACTGCATTGCTGGTAGATTTAGTGTACTTCCTGCTTAGGAGGCACTCATTCCCTGAACATACTTGGTACAGTAATTCATGAAGAAAATCAGTGTTGCTGAAACTTTTGTAAATCTGGTGAGAAGGTTTAGTTTAGCCTTTAGATTAGACCTACAAAAAGCATTTACACAGAATTTTACTAAAAGATTGATAAATGAGGCCCATGATGTCCTAAGAGTGATATAGCATGCCATTTCCAATAGGAATTTATTAAACTCGCACTGTTCTGTGGATCTGAAATGGACTTCTGTTAGACATACTGAATTATGTACTTCATAGGTTTTAGAAAATCATTATATTGTATCCAAAGAACCCACAATTTTATTGTCTGGTTAATGTGGTACAAACACACAAGTGTAACACTGCTGCTAACCTTCTTTCTGTCTATGTTAGTGCAAAACTAAATTATAAGCTGATAAATATGTGAAAGTGCTCAAATGCTAAATATTTTAAGTAGTTGCATTTGAATGATATTGATTAAAGGCTTTTATAGTTACCCTGTCACACAAACACACCCAACACTCTCCCAAAGCACTAGTTCTCCTGCACCAAGTGGTGTTAAATGCACTGTGTGGTAAATCTAGCTTGTGTAAAAGGTGCTCAAAGGCAGAAAGAGCTTTTTTATGGCTTTGTGGAGTTTGTCCAGCGCATCACTCTGGTGATAAGAAAACCTTGCCTGAGGACTAGAATAGACTAGGTGCCACTGTGTGAGTCAATGCATACATGTCTGCTATGCTTTTCAACATTGACCTCTCCCAGCCCATGGATTGCCCTTTTTTCTCTCTCTCTCTATCTGAGTATTGATCACAGCAGATGTCCATCAATCAATCTTATCAGCTCTGAGCATGCTCAGTTTGTGCTTCACGGACAGGCCTGGGGGATTCAATATGGCAGCACAGGTCCTGAGTGAAGGATCAGATATATAATCACAAGACCTAGGGAGACAAAATATGGCTGTGTGGGTGTGTGAGAGCACTAGAGAGAGGTAGACAGATATCTGAAGAAACAGTCAGAATGTGAAAAACTGCATCAGTTCAAAAGAGAGTAGAAGAGTTAAGGTTATGAGTCATTGCCAGTTCGCCTTAGGTCTGAATGTGTATGAGTGAGTGTGTATATGTGTTTCTACATTTTTATGTGCAAGCCCAACCACCAAAATTCAGAGATGTCAATTAGGAGCAGGTAAAAGCACGCTTTACAAATAAATATAATAACTAACTAACATTGTCAGCATCTAATTAGCAGGGTCAGCATCCAGATATTACAGATGGATGGACGGACGGACGGGCAGACGGACGGGCGGACGGACGGGCGGGCGGGCACATAGGCAGGTAGGTAGGTAGGTAGGTAGGTAGATATGTTAATGGTAGAATTAATGAATATATACAAACAGGTGACAAAACTAATTAAAAAAAAAACAAAACAAAACTGGTGACTCTTAAGCAGTAGGGGGTATTTTTCTGTAGGGGCCTTTTGCTATGGGAGGCATTTTGCTGTAGGGATATTTTGCTATGGGGGCATTGTTCTGTGGGGGCATTGTGGGGAAAATGTGTTGGCATTGTCTGTGTCCACTTTCGTAACTTAGAATGAAGCACCACTGGAAACCAATACAAAGTTATTCTGACTGATCAGCTTTATCCTATGATGAAACATTTCTAACCTAATCCACCCCATCCACAGGCCATGATGAGTCACTATATGGTTTGACAATATAATGATGTTAAGAAAATGCTAGGGTCTTCACAGTCACCAGATGTCAACACAACTCTCCACACCTCCTCTCCAACACTATTGTTAAAAGACATATTTTGAGAATATATTTTGGAAGAATGGGGCTCATTTCCCAGTACAGTTTCAGATACTTGTAGAATCTATGTCGAGCAACACTGAAGCTGTTTTGAAGACTTGTGGTTGCCCAACACCTTATTAAGTTATGTTATGCTATTTTTTTTCCTTTCATTTCTCACTTATTTTATTTACATTCTTACTTAATTAGTAGGTGAGTAAGAGGACACCAGAGCCTATACACTATAAGCTATCAAACTGGACTAGCCCTCTTATAGTATGAAGTATTCGTGCAATGTATGTGGGTAATGTGGTATCAGAGGATTAATATGCAAACGTTGCCAGTTTTATGCTTCTTTAATTGTTTCCTTATACATTATGCAATGCTGTAAAAAAAAAAAAAACCCTCTTTTATGACAACATACTGTACCAGATTTTTCAGCTGATAAAATGAAACCACAGTAGTGAACTCAAGAAAAACCAAGGCCATCTGCTGGCCTCTTACCTCTGCAGATATTGCCATTGTCAGGCTCAAAGCCAGCCTTACAGGTGCAGCCACCGATGGGCACCATCCACTCGCCATCGCCGTTGCAGTAGAGTTTGATGGGTACGTCAGCCTCCTCTGAGTTTGGGATGCAGGAACCACGAGCAATCACCAGCGACGTGCTCTCAGCACCAGTTGTAGTCTCAGGGAAGACTGCAAAGTTCTGCACAACGCTTGGGCACTTCTTGTAGAAGACACGCACAGACAGCAGTGACATGCACGCTCCATAGTCTTGGAAGGCCAGGTAAAAGCCGTTTTTGGAGAGCGGCCCAAAGCTGCGCACCTCTGTGTTGACCTTCATGAGGCGCCCACCAAAGTCCACCTGAGAGAAGCTCTCGTCTGCAGCAATGGTGTCTACCTTGAGGTAGGGTGCCTCTGTCCAGAATGTGGCCCCCTTGGTGGCGATCACCTGGTCGCTCTCGTAGTAGTACAAGTTGAATGTCTCTTTGCATGAGCCAGGAACACGTGGGATGCTGCTGCAGTCACGTACTGTGAAGCGCATCTCCACATAGACACGCTGGGCAGCACGACGACGCACAAATGTGGTCACTAACCAGTTGTTTTGGCTTGACTCAAACACATTGCACACTTGGTATGTACGAATGGTGTTTAGGTTCTCATCATAGCCGCTCACCTCCTCCCACTGATAATGCAAAACACACAGAGAGAAAAGGCTTTGGGTTAGTGAAGGAGACTGACAGACAATAATGATCAGGACTGTGTTGTTTTCTCATTACAGAGTCTGGGTCAGCAGGAAGTGCTATCAAGCTATCATTCTCCCATTCTCATCTATTCTCACACTGTGAAAATGTAAACTGCTCTAACATTGTCACAATCTCACACTTCGTTGTAAAAATAAGCCAAGGTGACTGGGCTTGTGTTAAATCCTTAAAGATGTATTGCAGCTTATCCAAGCAGCTTAATAAGTGCTCAAGGTGACAGAACTGATCAAGATCACTGGATGAGTGACAAAATGATTAAAAGGAAAATCCTGTAACCTTGACTTTAATACTACCACACATTCAAAATGATCTGGATGACCGCAAGCCTATATAGTACTGGTGTAACGCAATGCCACTATCTGTATCTGTTTAATGCTCCAAATATTTGTAAATGGATTCAAATTAATACTGGAAATGGCCATGGTCTAAACTGTATATACTGAGAAATGGGCAGGAGTATTTTTTTTGCATCCACATGTGACATGTTCTAATGAATTTAGTTGGTTTTATTTTCCAAAATATAATTAATCCTCTGGTTTTATTGTATTAAAAAAAAAAATACATAAATAAAAAAAAAAGCTGTAACCCTGAGCAGGCAGTTGCTAAAGATTAATGAATTAATGTTGTAGTGTATTTATGTTAAAAAATGTGTTCTTAACTGTTTAGGTGTGTCCCATGGGATCCCAGTCCCAATACACACCTCTGGTCTCAACCAGTTGCCTGTGAACCTTTCTGGCACGTTTTCCTATATGTACCTGTATCTGTTTAGAACATATCTGTTGATTCTGAATATGTGTTCATATTCAGTTGCAACGTGTTAGTCAGTTACATCCCTACTTCATACACAAGATCTGTGATAATTTGGAGAGTAAATGGCATAAAATTGATGTGTTTGCATACAAATAAAGTGTATCTGCAAAATATCTAGCAAAAGTAAGTCAGAAGAACCTGACTGAAGCAGGTAAGAACATGGACTAGTTTTAAGATTTATTTTTTTTTCCATTGAGAAAGGTCACTGGATGAAATAACCTGCACCACTGAGCTGAAAGATCTGAGATGTTTCATTTCATTTCATTTTCTTGTTGCAGAGTTTAGGTCAGCTGGAAGTGCCTTCAAACAACTTAACAACTGAAGCTTAACACATAAAGACACATAAAAAAACAAAAAACAAAACAAAACAAAAAAACAACAACACAAGTAATACATAAAAAAAATAAATAAACCTGAGATGTCTAGTAATAGTAAATCAAAGTAACAAAGCTGGTCTTATAATACTGAATACATTTCAACACTTATCCAAAGAGTTTCACTAGTTAATACAGTCACAAAATTGATTAAACATCTTGAATGAGTTGGATCATCATGAACAGCCAAGAAAAATAGTTGTCTTCATTAAACAAAGCCATTGTCACTATGATTCTTATGAAACTGCCATTCATTCCTCTCAAGTGTTTACAAATATACACTGAAAACCCAAACAAGTTGACTATACTCAAATGATTAAGTAAACTTAACTTGGTGCTCATGTAGAATGTACTTAAATTGTTAAGTTCCGTGTGTACTTTAACTTGTCAGCTTTATCACTGCTGTCACTTTGGTTACATTTATACATTGTGAACATAAAATAATAAGTCCTGCAATCATGGATTGCTTTGAAATAAATCGGCCAAGAATCATGCTTTACAAAAAGGGCTTAATTAGTAGAAACTGGTGTGGATAGGTGCGGAGGAAGATTCAGGATGCAGGTGGAGTTTCAACAGTGCTCTGGGCTCACATTTATTTTCACTGTGTCTTCACCACACTTTCAAAACTCAAGACAGAGGAACACAAACAGAAAAGGGGAGCGTTTAATTCTGCATGTTATGCATGCAAGATATAAGTATGGGAAGTAGAACAACCCAAAAGCATGACGACATGGTGAAACAGCACAAACACACAACAGACCAATTACCTGCGCAAACTACTAGACCGCCCAGCATGAGCTACTAGGTGGCACAATGCAGATCAGTTTACACATGCAACACTGTACACAAAATGTGTGCACTGCAGTGAGCAACATCACTAGTCATTATTCATTTGCCGTGTTAGTGTAATATCCCATGGCCCTGCAAACAGATGGCAAAATCGTACAATGTAGTTCATAAAGTGATGAAGCCCTTGAGGTTTTTAAAATGATTATGTGTGTGTATACAATATATATTATATATATATATATATATATATATATATATATATATATATATATATATATATATATATCCTGGAATCTATCCCAGGGAACTTGGAGCATAAGGCAGGGGACACCTTGGAGGGGGTGCCAACCCATTGCAGACACACACACACACACACCCATTCACACACTACAGACAACTTAGATCTGGGCAGAGGTGGGAATCGAACCACCAACCCAATGTTTAGTCTAATACTTGACATTAAGAATGATTAGATTGACTGAAATCTTTAATAAACATAAACTGTTTTATCTGCCACTAAGCTATTGTAGTATCGACAACAGAGCCTGCACTGCTGTAGCATTTTCACATTATGCAATCATAAACAAGTTATATATATATATATATTTTTTTTTTATTGGAGTTATTTTTATGGATGTTGTAATCATCAACATGATTTAGAGTGGAACTTGGATGCCCTGAATCTGTACTGTTGTCTGCATTTATTACTTCTCATGAAATATTTATGGCAATAGAATTCACAAAAAAAAAAAAAGAGAGAGAAAATCTTTGGTGCCCCTTATGAACTTCAAATAAAAATAAAACTTGTTTGCAATACTTTATATGCGTATTAACACATAACAACATTCTGTCAAGAGCACGCAGAGGCGGATTAGGAAATCCTGTGCCCATGGGCAGGAACCTAAGCAAGGCCAGCTCCCCACAACATGAACCAATGCACTACAGTACATACAATCAATTTCTTCCCTTCTCACCTTGCAAACTCATTCAATAAATCATCAAAGTCCAGCTCTTTACCAAGCTCTGATTCCATGATCAGCAGTGACAACATGAAGAGTCTTTTCAACAAGTTCTCTGGGGTTTGCTTTTAATCTGATCCATTAGTGCAAAATGAATGTTCTCTGGCTTCTCTTTCCTTTTTACGTTTTCTTTTCCTTGACACATGGATATCTATGTTTTTTTTAGCTGTGATGTGGAACAAATTCATAATTACATGATCTTAAACTGTAATTAGTGTGAGCCAGAGGAGAGAATATAGCAGTGAACTGTGTCTATAGAGCCACCGTGTCTAAAACAAAAGATTTGGATCTGTGGAATGTATGTGCTAGAGAGAGAGAGAGAGAGAGAGAGAGAGAGAGGTGACGGTTATTTTCAGATGGTTTTTATATTAGTGTAATGTAGAGAAATACATTAGCACTACAGGGATAATGGCACCAGTACACACTATAATAACACTTCTGATGATTAAGAATTCACACCAACTCATACAAAACATAGGGTGAGGGGCAAGGTTAGTGGATTTTTTTTTGTTGTTGTCCAGCAGACATTGCTCTTACAAAAAAATGCATTATATATGGATTATGAAGAAGAAATGATTGGTTAGGTGGAATTATTAAAGTAAAGTAAATAAGCATGCTCCTGAGTCCATAGGTCCAAGAACGTATTGAAATCATTCTCATGGCTGGATCGGGAAGCTTTGGCAAGGTTGAGATGGACTGTAAGGGTTGTGGATCAACCGAGAAGTCAATGTCCACGAACATCCACTGACCAGGTGGATTTTGACAGGTTTTGACAGGTGACAGTTTTAAGCAATGAAATGTAGAAATGGAAACTGATACTAGAGTTGTTGTTGTTTTTTTTTTATAAGCTATTTTGTTGTGTTACAAAAATCAGACAAAGTGTGCTAACATGTTAACTGTTGGATTATATACAGTATAAACTAACAGTAGTGTAGTGAGATTTTGTTTGAATTCACATAAATTTACATTTTGAAATATTTTCATACCAATTTCCATCTATCCATCCATCCATCCATCTATCCACCCATTTTCTATACCGTTATCCTACAGGGTCATGGGGAACCTGGAGCCTCCCAGAGAGCATGGGGCACAAGGCGGGGTACACCCTGGACGGGGTTTCATACAAATTTATTTGAGCAAATCAAATATTATAATGTATGTACATATTTGTCCATTTTAGACCATGTTGGAGTTTAGATAAATAGGACAATGTGTTTGTGACCTCTCATGGTTTAACCAACTAGATTTATGAAATATATAGAGTTATGTATTAGATTTATGAAATGCAAACTTTTCAACCTCTCTTCTATAAGTAAAAAAAGATAAATGTACCTTCCATACTACTACTACTGCTGCTACTACTACTACTACTACCACCACACACACACACACACACACACACACACACACACACACACACACACACACACATAGTCCCAGTTACAGCAAGTTAGGTCTTTTGTTGACATGCTCTCTGACCATAGCTGTCTCTTTGATATAGAGAGTGCTGTGAGGTCACCTAATGGTCTGTGTGTTGTGCCAAATCTGAACTGCTGCAAAGCCACATGGGAAATCACTTACATTTTAACAGAACTGGGGATGGAGGAAAACCTATTTTGAGGGAATAAAGTTAATTATAAAAACAAAAAATTCAGTCTTTTTTATGTTTAAAATATATAATATAGGACATCTCACAGGACATGTTTTTCTTTTTTTCTTTTCTTTTTTTTTCTGCACCCTGCTTGGCCGGAAATGTGACCCAAACATCCACAGAATGCGAATTATAATCAGCACGTAAATGTGTCCGTGACCGGATTCAAATGTCTACATGATGACGATTCCTCTGTTTAATGGATTATAATCAGTGGAATCCAAAACAAATCAATGTGGCGAGAGTAAGCATGCACAAGCATCAGTTTTAACAAAACAGTCTCCATGATGAGGTTTTGAACAAACAAAGCAAAGCTGCATCTGATGCAAAGAGATTTATAATGAGAGACCGAAAATCTATGCTCAAAACAATGCAGGCAGGCCAAATAAAATAAATTATTTAATTACAAAAAAAAATCAACATACAAACAAATTAATTAATTCAATCATTAATAAAACTTAATTTAGACATAAGCATGCTTGGCAACTTGAAAATAAAACAAATAATAATAATTATGTATAAATGAGTCAGTAAATGAGTTTAAGTAAAGAAAGAAAGAAAGAAAGAAAGAAAGAAAGAAAGAAAGAAAGAAAGAAAGAAATGAGCAGGGTTTTTAAAAATCAAAAATAAAATAAATGATCACACTGACAGCGGTAGTAAATTTAGCTAATTCCTTTGTGTTGCAAAATCACTTTGTCTTATGATAAGTGCTGCAAATTTTTCATAATGTCAATTGAAAATGAAGATGGATCTTCCATTTACTCCCTATATCTGTTAAACCCACCGTGAGAACTGAGACGGAAAGAGCACACCATTAACCCTCAACCCTGCACACATTTCATCATTTTAATGGTAGAAACTGCTGAAAGAAAGACTCTTGAACTTTCTTAGACAAACAAACACACACCAAAAAGATTTATGTAATAAATATGTAATTACACAATAGGTACATTATAATAACAGGTAATGACTAATCAACCGCTGAAAAACCAAATAAATTTTGTAGAAAGCCTGTGACTAGAAAAGGAAAATTGGAAAATGAAATGACGATCCTGGATAGGGATCGAATTGCAAAACGAGTGGTGAGATGATAAACGAGTTTGCAGAAAGCCCAAACCCAAATGAAAGCCTATTTTTTTCTCTCCATCTCCCTCCATCCCAAGTGCGCCTCCACCTCCGCCCCTCTTGCCTCTCCTCACTAATGCTAATTTATCAGAATTACATGGAGCTGTCCAACGGCTTGGTCATTAATCCAGTGGAGTCTGGGACCCAGGGGCCGTCAGTCTGGGGAGTGTCTTCTCTCTGTCTGCTCAAATGACTGCCATCGCTCACCGGCCCCACGCCACACATACACACACACACACACACACACACACACACACACACACTTTCTCTCTCTCTCTCTCTCTCTCTCTCTCTCTCTCTCTCTCTCTCTCTCAGCCTGGGGTACTTCACATCTCACACCTGCTTGTGTGTGATGTAGCCCGTATGAGCACACATACACACACAAATTCATATATTGCAATAATGTTTCAAGACAATATTGAGTATAACAGAAAAATGCACACACCTACACACAAAGACACACACTGGAGCACACTCATATATCATCCTAATCTAATAGATGCTTTGTGTGACACTCCTGTTTATTGGGTGTGGCAGCAGCGCTAATATTCACATCCAAAACCAGCCAAACACAGCGAATCTGGTAGATTTTCATCTTTCTACTGCATAAACTAACACAAAAACAAACTCTTCCATGCTCTTTCATTACTTCCTAACAAAAAGTAAAAGTAGAAATTAAAGTGAACATGGCTAAAGTAGCGTCGATGTAATGCCCTGTGATATGTACAGCTATGTATGTTAGGTTTAAGGGGTTAAAAACAGCCATTTTTAAATACAAAATTCACATGCACACATTCTTCTTAACTATAGTGAACAACACATTTTTCTTAGAATAAGAAGAAGGAAAGTGTACATACTTTTCTAGTGTCTAGATCTTAACTAACACAGGAGAATGGCAACTTTTTTTCTGAAAATGCGTGGTGGTTATTATAAAACCCCTTATACATGCACACATACATATTGTGTTTCTAACACAAACAATATTTAACAGCATTGTAATCACTTTCTATTATTTCCATTTAAATTATTATTTATATAATAATTTGATTTAGTTTATATGGTATTAGATCTATAATATAATAATTATTTAATAATAGTTTTACTGATATTCTCTCTCTCAGTTTATTTGTATATGTATATATACTGAAATATATTAAATATTTTATATATATATATATATATATATATATATATATATATATATATATATATATATATATATATATATATATATATATATATATATATATATATACACACACACAACTGTCATCACAGATTCATATGTTGATTGGCTCATCTGTCATTTTTATCGGGGGGGAGGAAAACTCTTTTGCCGTATTTTTAAGTGTTGACTCATTGTACTCTGATGTTAAACTATGGATCTCCTATGCAAAAAACATAGGCTGGCAGATCAAAAATGAATAAGTAAGTGGACATAAAATAATTATTGCATGCATTCATTTTGTATAACATTTTTTTTTTTAATTGTTATTATTTTATGAGCTCATTAATGTTGTATCTGTACTAATGATATGAAAGTCAGGGGTGGTTAAATCAGTAGTTCAAGAGCTCAGGACAAGTTATTTGACTTTTTTTGTAATCACAGTTTCCCAGCAGACAAGTACACTAAAATTAAAAGTTTATTTAATTTACTTAATTCAAGTGTTTGCATCAGTTCCATATGAATGAACGGAGTTACAGTAACACAGTGTGTTTTCGGACATCTAACATGATTTGATCATGTATTTTCAAAGCATCAAACCTACTGCCTTTATTGGAGTTGGGAACTGAACCCGGGTTACTGGCGTTCTGTGACAACCATTCGTTGTCAACCATACCATCATTCACGTCCATCATCCTTTCAGAATCAGCAACACACGGGTATGAGGAAACACCAAAAGTGAGTAAAATAAAGTGCAGCACAACGATGTCATGTAGGCTGACTGTTGGACTGGTTGGACTCAAGTCTGGTCTCAAGACATTTTCGGTATTGACTTGGATTTGTCTCAGATTTAGTGGTATTTGTACTTGGACTTGTCTCAGGCATTGATCTCCCTAAATATAATCTCAGCTAATCCTGGTCTTGGACTTATGTATAATTGGCATTCTTGACTCTTTAAAATAAAGATCCTAGTGAGACTCAAATGATATATTTTACATGGAATGCAGTGAGAGGACTGAACACACCAACTCATGAAACACTGACCAACAACCTAGATGCAAACACAGTGTGCAACATGGAAAGGAGAATAATCATATATTGTTCCTTTAATCTGTAATAATGCACTTAAATAGCTAATCAACTCACTATTTGTTATTATTTCATGTTAACCACAAGTTTTTTGGCTACTTATTTAGTGTTTGGGAATCCAAACCATGTAACTGAGCACATGAGAGGGTTTACTCATTTAATTTTTGGCTTCGCTAATAAATGTATGTTTTTCTCACCCCTGAAGATGGTACACAAAATGATCAGCCAGTTTTCTTTTGTGTTTTTTTTTTTTTTTGATTGTTTCTTCTTTTTTTTTAATTGATGTACAGCTGATTGCATCTTTTGTCAAAGATAATCCTTTATATTCATGAATTTGCATGGGGAACATCTTGAACAGCGTATGCTTCAGTGCCAGGGTTTACCTGACAGAATATCTAGGACATTTCTGAAAAGTCTTTCACTTGCTATCAGCTGTGCAAGTAATATGCTTCTGAAGCTGCAGGAGGTAAAACTGGTGAAGTTTATATGACAGTATAAGATTATGTTATGTATATTTATTATAAATTAATTAATGAGGATGTCATCCATACAAATGAACTTAACCTTTAGAATTAATTATTAAGAATACTTCTGTGTCTAATTAACATTAAATGAATTAAATATTCTTTTTCTTCTTCTTCTTTTTTTTTGCTGTCAGGTCACTAATCAGACCAGAGAGGTAAAATAAACTGAAAAATCTGTGAAATGTTTTCCTTTCTAAGATAATGTCTGTAATCCTCTAGCTAGTCTCTGATCCAATTAACTGCCTTCTGAAATAAGTTACATACAGTGGTGTTTGAAAGTTTGAAGAATTTTCTATATATCTGCATAAATATGTCCTAAAACGTCATCAGATTTTCCCAAAAGTCCTAAAAGTAGATAAAGAGAACCCGATTAAACAACCATTTGTTTAATCGGGTTCTCTTTGTCTACTTTTAGGATTTCTGGTGACACCGCTGTAATTGTCATAGAAAAACAGCACAATAGACAATTTACTCATAAGACACAGGAAACCTTACATTTGGGCAGTTACTTTTTGTGTTGTACATATGTATATATGTATTGTTCTTCTAACTATTGTTTTGTCTAACCAGGGTTTTCTGTTAGCCAGTAAATACCGATTTTTGACCGTTAAAAATTCAAAATGGCAGTTTAAATAAAACATTGTCAGACACAGTGTCTGGTAAAAATATTAACACGAAGCAGACATTAGACAAAGTACGTTCGGGCCTCTGTCTGTGCAAAATTAGTTGTTTTTTTTTTCAAGTTTTACTGTAATGTGTACTCTGTACTCCAGTGTGAAACACAGGACACATTCGATTTCACTTCGGCAGCAAATTGCTTCTTTGTCATGAACAATTGCAGAAAATAGTCATAAAAATAAAGAGAAACAAATTAGCGTGGGAAATTATGATTTTTGTTATTTTAATATCTCTTTGTAAACAAAAATATATGTGGAAAACTGCAGTTTAATGCTTTGCTGCATCCTGTTTTTGTTTTGAATGTCTGCTTTATATTACACTAATTCCATGACTGTCGTTTGTTATTTTGAATACTATGGAATTATGTAATAAATAAAATTTTATCTTAATTTTATTACCCACCACCACAATCGCAGTCCAAAATGTTACAGTGCAAAAGAAACCAGATGACCAGATTTTTTCCAGTTTGTCTGATAAACTATATCATTCCTGGACACGTTGGCCACCTCCAAAATTTCTTAGTGGAAATTCTGTGTCTAACTTGGTGTCTATTTACAGTATAACATTTCCTAATTTGCAGTACATTTTGTCCCGTTATGATCTTGTACTTCACTGTAGAAGTTTAAAAAAAAAAAATAAATAAAATAATAATAATAATAATAATAATAATAATAATAATAATTATATATATATATATATATATATATATATATATATATATATATATATATATATATATATATATATAAGGCTTTGGAGAATGCTCTGTCATTCTACTGTACACTAGTATATGGTTAGAATGGCAATATATCTCCCTACTCTATAAATACTTTTGATTAGATAAACCACAACTGCTACAGAAGCTGTGCTAGTTCATGTTTAGCAAACTAGAGTCGCTTTCATATGTTTATCGATTCAGGTCAGTCATCTGAAATACTTTGCGGGGTGTGGACCTGACAGTTAACGACCCCTGATACAGAAGCTGCTACCATGTTGTTAAAAAAACCTGTTTGTTTGCAGTACCTGTTCTATTGACTAGATTTTACATCAGTCAGAGAAAGAGAGCATCCTAAAGAGAAAGTGAGAAGAGAACAAGCTACATCAAGCATATAAATCCATTTGCCTTTGACAGAGAGAAAAAAAAGTTTTTCCTGTATGGAGTTAGAGTGGAGAGAAAATGAAAAAAAAAAAAAATAATAATAATGACAGCACAGTTACATAAGGAGTCATCTTTGCCATAATGGAAAAGCCAGTGTTCCAAACATCAAACATTTCCACACGGATTTTCAAATAGCTGTGTGTGTGTGTGTGTGTGTGTGTGTGTGTGTGTGTGTGTGTGTGTGTGTGTGTGTGTGTGTGTGTGTGTGTGTGTGTGTGTTCTTATTGCTGGGTAATAGCAGTTGAATGTTGGTGAGTGCATTATTCGGTACCTTATGGAGGTAAAGCGGAACAAGGGAAGACATAAAGATAAAGAAAAGTGCAAAAAAGAGAGAAAGTGATGAGTGTCTGCACAATGTTTAATCTTTGCCCAAATATGGACTGTTTAACTGTCTCTCCACACTCTCTTTCCTTTTCTCTATTCATCTTTCTCTCTCATTCTAGTTTTCTTGCTCTCACTCTGAAGACCGCTTAAGATGAAGAAAAATACAAAGCGAACAAATCTCCATGATCCACTATCATGAATCAAAGTCTCTCCGGGCACTGCCGGTTTGTAAAAATTTCATGTGCGAGGTCATTTCCTAGGAAGCTCAGTGTTCATATATCAGAGTACTGCCTGCACACCACATAGACACATACAGTACGCACACACACAAACACACACCATTGTCTCAAATATGACTATTCTCCCAAATGTCTTTACACACACAAGTGACACATAAAACTTCTAACTGTAGCAACCTGTGCAAACACCATCACACATGCATGTTAGATATCTTAACATCATTTCTCTTGACAGAACAAGGTTACACTGTTTTGCCTTGCTTCCCCCTCACCTTAATGCAACACTGCCAATTTAAGAGAGGAAAGAAGTAAGTGTGTGTGTGTGTGTGTGTGTGTGTGTGTGTGTGTGTGTGTGTGTGTGTGTGTGTGTGTGTGTGTGACAGAGAAAAAGAGAGGGAGAGAGAGAGAGAGAGGCAGAATAGGAAATTAGCCAAAGATATAAACATTGGACAGCGCAGAAGAGAAATAGTGAGACAGAGGCAGATAGTGAAAGAGAAGAGAAAAAGAAAGAGATAAATTCCTCTCAACACACCTCTGCTCAGTCCTCTTAGGAATTCAGCACACCATCCACACAACCATATAACTCTCCATCACAGACATAGAGCGTGTGTGTGTTTCTATGAGAGAGTGTGTCTATGATCGAGAGTGTCTATGAGAGTTTGTCTATGACAGATTGCGTGTATGAGAGTGTGTGTCTATGAGAGAGAGTGTGTCTATGCGAATGTGTGTCTATGAAAGAGAATGTGTCTATGAGAGAGTGTGTATATGAAACTGTGGGTTTTTGAAAGAGTGTGTCTGAGTGAGTGTGTGTATAAGAGAGTGTATCTATGGGAGAGAGTGTCTATGACAATGTGTGTCTGTTAAAGAGTGTGTCTATGAGTGAGTGTATATATGTGAGACTGTGTGTCTATGAAAATGTGTGTCTATGAAACAATGTGTCTATGAAAGAGTGTGCATACATGAGACTGTGTATCTATGAAAGAGAGTGTGTCTATGGGGGAGAGTGTCTATGGGAGAGTGTGTATATATGAGACAATCGGTCCATTAGAGAGTGTCTATGGGAGACTGGGTCTATAGGAGAAAGTGTGTCTATGGGAGAGTGTGTCTATAAGACTGTGGGTCTATGAAAGAGAGTGTGTCTATGAGAGTGTGCCTATAGAAGAGTGTGTCTATGGGAGAGAAGTGCCTATGGGGAAGAGAGTATTTGTATGCATACATCTTTCAGCTGTCATGGTCACTGACCCAGTGATGGAATGCAAGCAAGGCTGTGTGTTGTGTTCGTTCGTTCCCTCTCTCTCTCTCTCTCTCTCTCTCTCTCTCTCTCTCTCTCTCAGTTTCTCTCTATCTATCTATCTATCTATCTACTTCTGTTTACTACAACTGGTTGTAAGGTTAGCACTACACTAAATTTATATACAGTTGTGCCTAAAAGTTTACACACCCCTTGAATCTGCTAAATCTTAATACTGTTAATAAAATAAGTGTGATCATAAAAATCCCATGTTGTTGTTTTTTTTTTTCATTTAGTACTGTCCTGAATAAGCTATTTCCCATAACAGATGTTTATTTGTTTATTTATAGTCCACCAGACAAGATAATAGCTGAATTTATAAAAAAAAAAATACCCAGTTCAAAAGTTTACATACCCTTGATTCTTAATACTATGTTTTGTTACCTGGATGATCCACGACTGTGTTTGTGTTTTGTGATCGCTTTTCCTGAGTCCCTTGTTTGTCCTGAGCAGTTAAACTGCCCACTGTTTTTTCAGAAAAATCCCCCAGTTCCTGCACATTCTTTGCTTTTCCAGTATATTCTGCATATTTGACCCCTTTCCAGTAGTGGTTATATGATGTTGAGTTCCATCTTTTCACAGTGTGGACTGAGGGACTCGTACACAAATATTACATAAGGTGCAAACATTTACTGATGCTCAAGAAGGTAACATGATACATTAACAGCCAGGGGGATGTAAACCTTTGAACAGGATGATCGGTGTAAATTGTTAGTATTTTGTCTTTTGGGAGACATGTAAATCTTATCTAGCACCTGAAGGGCAGTACTAAATGAAAAAAAAGATATTTAAACAAAATAATAACAATTTACACTTATCAACCTGTTCAAAAGTTTACATCCCTCTGGCTCTTAATGTATCGTGATACCATCTTGAGCATCAGTTTTTGAGTGTACTAAAGAAACAAAAAAAGTGCTTAAATCAGACACAATTAATGCTGTATGTGCCAGGAAATTCAGCAACACTCAGAATGTCCATTACACGTTCAACTCACTCTCTCAGAAGACAGCAGCAAGCAAGTGCACTCCATAACACCATGCAAACAAGCCTGCTGTTGCCAAATGGAACAAGGCCTTCAGAGTGTTACTGCTGCGGTGGAATCCAGCCACTCTGACTCAGAAATGTGCATTGGGGTTGGGATACTACTAACCCAACAAAAAAAAAATGTTTTTTAATTTGATTAAGTTTGTTTTTGGGGCATGGTGACTTAGTGGTTAGCATATTTGCTTCCGGTGTTGTGGTTTGATTCCCGCCTCCACCCTATTTGTGCAGAGTTTGCTTGTTCTCTCCGTGTTTTGTGGGTTTCCTCTGGGTACTCTGGTTTCCTCCCCAGTTCAAAATCATGCACTGTAGGCTGATTGGAATTTACAAATTGCCTGTAGTGTGTGTGTGATTGTCCCCTGTGATGGGTTGACACCCTGCCCAGGGTGTCACCTGCCTTGTGCCCCAAGTCCCCTGGGATAGGGTATGTTAGGAGGGAACTTGATTTGCTTGCCCAAATGGAAGTCCATATTTTCTTTAATAATTAATATCAATAGTAATGATTAATAATGATTAATAATACACAATTAATAATTAAAATCACACAATAATTTTAATTATTGTATATACACTATACACTCTGTTTACTTACTGTACTTATTCAGGCACTATATTTCACCTACATTCTTGTGCCTTTTTTTTTTAAATATATAGAATTTATATATATATATATATATATATATATATATATATATATATATATATATATATATATATATATATATATATATATATATATTTACACAAACAAGCGCTAGCTTACTGTGAGAATCAATTCTTTTTGCTGACCTCAACCAGGTAGGAAGTAAAAAGTTTTAGGTTTGAAAATACAGAGGCCATCAGCTGTATACACAGTATAAGTGACCTGGACTGCTATGGAGGGGTTTGTTTATTTTTTGACAAGGTACAATTTAGTTATGTTTGATCTGACCACTTCACACGTGTGGTTAAAAACGAGCAGCCTACAATCAAATTTAAGGGGGAAAAAGGTAGTTGAGAAAGTGGGCATAGGTACAGGTTCACCGAAACTGGGCAGTTAAAAGATTGGAAAAAGACTAGAAGATATTTTTGAAATCTTCAACTGCCCAACCTGTGTCCACTGTAGCCTCAGATTCCTATTTTTGGCTGAAAGAAGTGGAACCCAATGTGGTCTTCTGCTGTTGTAGTGCATCCACCTAGATGTTCAGTGTGTTATGCATTCTGAGATGCTTTTCTGCTCAGCATGGTTGTAAAGAGTGATAATTTGAGTTACAGCAGCCTTTCTATCAACTCAAACCATTTTACTCATGACGCATTTCGCTCTGATCTCTCTCAACAACATGAATTAGTGCTCACTAGATGTTTTTTCGTTTGCTTGTTTTTTGTGTTATGTTGTGAAAACTCAGGAAACTGTTGTGTGTGAAAATCCCAAGGGATCAGCAGTTTTCAAAATACTCGGACCAAACCTGGCACCAACAACTATGCCACGGTCAAAGCCTGAGATCTCCATTCTGATGTTTGATGTGAACATTGATGTGAACATCTTGTACCTGCATGATTTCATGCCTTGCACTGCTACCACATGATTGGCTGATTGGATAACTGCATGCTTGAGCAGGTGTACAGATGTTCCTATTCAAGTATCTGGTGAGTGTATCAGTCGCCAACTGCTCATGCACAAAAGCGCAGCTCTTATCAACAAATTCCCACTGCTTCTTACTCGCAATTTATCATCATAATTGTGTTTGTGTGTTCTCGGCTTTACAGCATTGCCATGTGATAAGTGTGTGTAACGGGCTTGATAATTCAGCGTGTGCTGAGTTGAATGGCGTGCTAGTTAAGCTCACTCTGTCTTTCAACACAGTTAAAATATGCAGTAACATGATCACTGTTATCATTGCTGATCTGTTCTGCCACTCCATTATAAGCCTACATGTCACTGCATTATTGCACTCGGAGATGTGGGAGGCAGATGAGAGTGAGATGAAGAAAAATGCAGAGAGATAGTAAGAGAAAACGTGAATACGGGATACAGCGAAGTGGAGACAGAAAAGCAATCAGGACTGATTTGGTATCAGACAGCTCCTGTAACTCGGGGTGTTGTGTTTGATTTCACCATAACAGACTAACTGCATGTTAGAGCATGTGAATAAAAACAAAAGCGATAGACCCAACCAGATGGGAAAATCAGACAATATCTGTCAGTCTCTAATATTGTTCTCCTTCAATCTCTCTTACCTTGTTTCTCTGCTTACAGGACTCATAAAAAAACTATGTCTTGTGCTCCAGAGCAAATATGAACCATGATGATAGTTACCTAGACTTTACATAGACTTTCTAATAGGACCACATTACTCTGCACTGAGACCAAGCCTCATGGTAGCTTTTAGCTTTTATATGAACTTTTGTCTGGTTCTGTTAATGATTTCACAGTCAAATATCATGCAAACACGAATCCTAATGAGTTTTACAAAATTTGTTGGAAATCAGTAGAAAAGCTACAATCATCAAACCCACATGTTGCTCACAGCACAGCATTTGGCAGACACCCTTATCCAGAGCAACTTATAATTATCTCATTTTTATACAACTGAGCAGTTGAGGGTTAAGGGCCTTGCTCAAGGGCCCACCAGCAGCAGCTTGGCAGTGCTGGGATTCGAACTCACAACCTCCTAATCAGAAGTGCAACATCTTAACTGCTTGAATATTTGGGCACAGGAGGCTCTTAGCGTTGAATATTTGGGCACAGGAGGCTCTTAGCTCAGGCACTAGGAAGCCGATAGGTTATCCGAGAAATCAGGAGCGTCTTATTATTAACAGAAATGTTTAAAAATATAAAAATAAAAAGATTATTGGATTATCAGCACAAGGTATACACTGACAAATAAAGAATAAGGTAAAAATATGTGTTCCTGTTTAAATGAATTGTTTATTCATTTATTTATTTTCTTTAGGTTCTCAAAGTTATTTTCTTTTATTTCATCATCATTTCCAATGTATTTTGTAATGCCTGAGGGCTTAGTGATTAGCATGTTTGCCTCGCACCTGCAGGGTTGAGGTTTGATTCCCAGGGTTGAGGTTGAAGTTTGCATGTTCTCTCCATGCTCTGCAGTTTCCTCCGGGTTCTCCGGTTTCCTCCCCCAGTCCAAAGACATGTGTTGTAGGTTGATGTGGTGTTGTGGCATTTCCAAATTGTCCATTGTGTGTGAATGTGTGTGCGATTGTGCCCTGCAATGGGTTGGTACCTCATCCAGGGTGTCCCCTGCCCTAGGACAGGCTCCCAGCTCCCCCGTGATCCTGTTTAGGATAAGTGGTACGGAAAATGGCTGGATGGATAAAACAGATTTTAGCAAAATTACATAATCAAAGAGTATTATGCAAAGAATAACACAACAGACCATGCAGTTATACAAAAAATATCCAAACTGGGGTGATGTCATACTGTCCAACATAATATGTTTGAACAACAGCTTGGTGATACAAATGGTCTGGAGTGTGTTATTCTGTGTGTGTGTGTGTGTGTGTGTGTGTGTGTGTGTGTGTTATTAATGAATGGCACACTGCGCAATTTTAATGGTATATAGGTACATTTAGTGTTGTAGAATGTCCAGAAGAGAAGTTAGTTGATGTTCTTTCTTACCATATAGCAATGATAAACAGTCGTTTCCTCACCTCTCTCTCTCTCTCTCTCTCTCTCTCTCTCTCAAAAAACACAGCTTCTCATTTTACGGATTAACCAAAAATTGTGAACTACTTGTAAAAAGCGTTCACGGCCTCAAGTTGTACTCGTAATTAGAACTTGCAAACTAGTAATTTTCTGAGAGCACTGACCTGATCCCTGTGAGGTCATTGGAAACATTAAAATAGTACGAGTTCATCTCGTAAAATTTCTGTGTAATAATTCATATAATTGACTATTATTAATGTCTTAATAGTACAAGATTAATCTGAAAATAAATGAAAGACATACAATACAGTTTAATGTACAGAGCTGGACAAGCATCTAATGTGGCATAATTCTGAGTTTGAGGATGTGAACAGCTCAGTGTAGAACATCCGAGTTGTCATCTCGTAATTACAGTAATTCCACCATGGCATGAATGTAGCCTAAAGCTATTGGCTATTTAAAAAAGGGGAGGAGCCACTCAATATGTATGTTTCAGCAGAACCTACGTCAACACAACGAACATATCATATCATATCATATCAATATCCTCATTATACACCTACACCAGACGTTCCCAAACTTTTCCAGGGCAAGGCCCCCCAAATGGCATTAACATTTGACCGAGGCCCCCCTTTTGCAAGATGTCTTTAAAACACATTAAAAATACAGACTTATGAATATACCCCCCCCCCCCTTTATTAATAATTACATCTTACATCTTTACATTACATTACATTAGGAATTGATTCTGTGTGTGTGTGGTTGTCTGAGTGTGAGAAAGAGAAAACACACTAGTGGGAGGGATGGACTTGGTGGCTCCGACCAAATTGTTGAGGACCCCCGGGCGCCCCCTGGGGCTGCGGCCCCCACTTTGAAAACCACTGACCTACACTACGCTCACCCCTTTACTTAACCTCATTCTTATGAATGTCTTATTTAAAATATCATTGTGAGACTGTGTTTTCTTAATCAGTCTGAAAGATAACTTTGCTCTTCTACTACTGTAAATATCAAACATAGGGGATTGGACAGCTACCTCTGAATATTAACTACAGCTCAGAATGATGACTTGCTCACTGACTATTCTGTATTCTGAAATTGTTATGTGATTTAAAAAAAAAAAAAAACCTTGAATAACACTATCACTGGAGGAAATACTGGGCTCACTTTATTATTTTCTTTTAAAAGTTGTGCAAAGTGTTCCACCTTGCAAAATGTGTTCTGAAAAATGAAATAATGTTTCTGGTGGAGTCAGCTGTTTAAAAAAAAAAAAGTGAAGTCCCATCAAGTATTAGGAAAAATATATTCTGACCGTACGTACATCAGAAACTCAATATGTGTGTGTTAGCGAGAGAGTGTGTTGAGGAGAGATAGAAAGAAGAGAGAATGAGAAAACATGGATGTTCATTTAGTATTAAAAACGAGTATGAGCATAGTTCAGAGCGGTAAAATTTCCCTCATAAGTAATGGTGTGAAAAGGTTCATTGAGAAAGTCCCATCAGCCGAAAACTAACCCAACCCCAAAGCTGAGTGAATTTCAATCTGTTCGCATATTACAACAAATTCAATGTATGCTCAATTTTATGCCATGAAATAGAGTCCAAATGAGAAAATTATTGCTGGAAGCCATTGGAGCCATCCATTGCTATTCAAAAACAGCAGTGAATGAAAACTGTTCATATAATCTTCTATGAAAAAGAGTGCTGGATGGGGAGAGGCAGTCTGAATAGAGAATCGGACTTGCGTGTTGGGGACACACTTCTTTGTGTGTGTGTGTGTGTGTGTGTGTGTGTGTGTGTGTACATTAGGGTCATGGTTAGATACAGAGATGCTGGGTAAGTTCGTGTGTACTGCAGTTTTTTTTCTGAAAAATAAGTTGGTACTCTCTGTGACAGATTTGAATTTTTTATTTCTTTTCTTTAACTCATTTACCACTGGTTTTGTAGCATTTTTCTTTTGTAACATGATGCATTTCTGAGTTAAGCAGGTTCAGAGCTTTAATTTGATGATAGCAGTCAGGTTGGGAGGGAAAGGTGAAAGATGATATTATTTGCCACTAATAGTGTATGTATTGTCTTATTGGTCTCTTTATGGCTTGACCTTTGCATTACTTTTTGGTTTTCTAAACTTAATTATAGTTTAGGGTTTCAGGGAATCTCTCTTTACATACAAGAGTGTCTGCCAAATGACTAAAGCAAATGTTAATGTAAATGTTTCCATCACAGGTGATACTTTGGTGCTAGAGAGAGAGAGAGAGAGAGAGAGAGAGAGAGAGAGAGAGAGAGAGAGAGAGAGAGATCAAAGAGGGAGGGACAGAGCAGCAATAACAAACTAATGTGAGAGAAGAACAGGACCTAGCTGGTAAAACATTCACCTTTCCTAATAATGCTTAAATGTAAATTACCCTGTGTTTGGTTGCCAAGTAACTTCCAATTATAATGTCAACATTTATTTTACCTTAAATTACATACAATTATAATCAACAGTATAGGTCTAGAACAGGTAGGTTAGAGAGAGTTGAGAGTTCTGGGAATGAGGGAGGAAATCCACGTACAGTCAAGCTGATGCAGGTGAGGAGAGACAGAATATGACTGCAGATGAAATAGTTTTATTTCTAATATCTATTCATCATATACACACGGGTGACAAATAAAAGGAAAAGCCGCTGACTCTGTTACACTATGAGGGCCATTTAGAGAGAAGAGTCACTAGAAACCATTGTACGGTTTTGATCAGCTTTATCCTATGATAAAACATTTCTATCCTGATGGGTGTGGTCTCTTAATTGATAATGCCCGCCCACACTGAGAGGGCATGAGGAGTCACTGAATGGTTTGGTGAAAATGAAAATGATGTCAATTAGTTGTTATGACCTTTACAGTCACCAGATCTCTAGCCAGAATGAGAGATTTAGGACTGAAGTGTTAAACAGCACTCTCAATCAATATTATCAAAATACCCTTTGGTGTACATCACTCAGTACATTTCCAGAGGTTTCACAAAATGCATATTACTTTTTTCTGTTTTTGATACAATGCATATAATATCAGATACTTTTAAAATGGTAAGTATTTTTAAATTATTCCTGAGTGGCTCTAAAATTCTTTTTTCACAAAACAATGTTGTTTTTTTTCGCAAAACAATTATGCTCACGTATTTTCAATAAATTGCACTGAAACCCCCCCAATAAATCAATATTCATATAGCTGACCCTCAGTATTCATTCATCTTTAGTAGCTTACTAATAACATCCATAATGAAAGGAGAAGCCTTTTGCACTTCTACTTTAAAGTCTTTTATAAATCATTGCTGTTTAAACCCTAAGCAGAAATGTGTTTATTCAATATTTATAAAACCATGAGCTACATTAGTTGCTTGTAGTTGCAGCTTTCGAAATTTGGTCCCAAAAGCTGCTCTGTGAATAATGAAGACTCGAGGAATCGACAAAAATGAACTACCCAAAGATTATGGAAGGCTTTGTCTTTGTAGCAGAAATGGCTCATTTCTCCAGGCTCCTTTCACTCGTCATTGTTATTAGTTTGTGTTAACTGAAGAGCTGTGTGTATCATCCAAAAAATCCCATAATAGCCTACTAAATTTTGTGTGATCTGATATTATAAATAGTATCCAAACTTCTACTTAGAATGATAATAGTCGATGCGGGACACATTGCTTGCACATGTATCATGTATTCTGTAAACAAATGCTGATATCTAAGATAAGATAAGATAAGATAAGATAAGATAAGATAAGATAAGATAAGATATAACTTTATTAATCCCCCGTAGGGGAAATTTAATTCAACATAGCAGCACGAAGGAATATAAAAGAACAGAACAGAACAGATGCCGTATTGTAGAAGTATTCACACACTACTTACACTATACAATCAATAATAATTATTTACAACCAGATAATGTCTCAGATATAATCAGGCTTAAATCTGTCAGTTTGGTGCTGTGGTGTTGTGGAGCCTGATGGCTGATGGCACAAATGAGCCTCCAAAGCGCTTTGAGGCCCGGGGCTGGATGAGTCTGTGGCTGAAGGAGCTCCTGAGCTGCCTCAGCTCAGAATAGAGAGGATGAGAGGGGTTGTCCATGATGGTTTTCAGCTTCCTTCTCATCGTCCTCTCACCACTTCCACACCGTCCAGTTCCATCCCTACCACCGAGCTGGCCTTCTTCACCAGCTTGCCCAGTTTTTTGGTGCAACAAGTCCCGATGCCACCTCCCTAGCACACCCCAGCAAAGAAGATGACACTGGCCACCACAGACTAGTAGAACATCCGTAGCAGCCTGGTGCACACACACATTGAAGGACCTGAGCCACCTCAGGAAGAACAGCCTACACTGTCCTATCCTGTAGAGGGCCTCTGTGTTGTCTGTCCAGTCCAGTTTATTGTTGAGGTGCACCCCCAGGAACCTATAGGTGTCCATCATCTCTACCTCTTCACCCCTTATTACAACAGGGGTGTGGGGCCTCTTGCTGCGTCTGAAGTCCACCACCAGCTCCTTAGTTTTTTCCTGTGTTGAGCTGGAGGTGGTTGCTGTCACACAATCTGATGAAGCTCTCAATCAAGTCTCTGTACTCCTCCTCTCTGTCATCTGTGATACAGCCAACGATGGAGGAGTCATCTGAGAACTTCTGGAGATGGCTCGTTCCAGAGTCGAAGCAAAAGTCAGAAGTGTAGAGTGTGAAGAGAAATGGTGACAGTACAGTTCCCTGGGGTGTGCCAGTGTTGCTCACCATGACGTCTGACTGGCAGCCATGTAGCCTGACATACTGCGGCCTGTCAGTGAGGTAGTCAGTGATCCAGGCCACCAGGTCCTGATCCACCTGCATCACGGAGAGCTTCTCAGCCAGCCTGAGAGGCTGGACGGTGTCAAGAGCACTGGAGAAATCGAAGAACATGATCCTCACAGTGCTGTGTGGCTTCTCCAGGTGGGTGTAGGCTCTGTGAAGCAGGTAGATGATGGCGTCATCCACGCTAATGTCAGCCTGGTATGCAAACTGCAGAGAGTCCAGGCAGTCGCGTACCAGGGGCCTAAGGTGCTGCAGAACCAGTCTCTCGAAAGTCTATCTATCTACCTATCTATCTGTCTGCCTGTCTTTCTGTCTATTTATCTATCTATCCATCCATCTATCCATCTATCTATCCATATACCCATCAGCCATAATATTAAAAGAATTGACAGGTGAAGTGAACAACATTGCTTGTCTCGTTACACTGGCACCTGTCAAGGTGTGGGATATATTAGGCTGCAAGTGAACAGTCAGTTATCAAAGTTCATGTTAGAAGCAGGAAAAATGGGCAAGTGTAACGATCTGTGTGACTTTGACAAGGCATCAAAATTGTGATGGCTAGACGATTGGATCAGAGCAGTTGCAAAACAGCAGGTCTTGTGGGGTGTTCCCGGTATGCAGTGGTTAGTACCTACAAAAAGCGCTCCAATGAAGGACAACCAGTGAACTGGTGTCAGGGTCATGTGCGATCAAGGATCATTGATGTAAGTGGGGAGCAAAGGCTACCCCGTCTGGACTGTTGCACTAATCGCTGAAAAAATTAATGCTGGCTATAGAAATTTGTCAGAACACACAGTGTATCCCAGCTTGCTGCGTATGGAGCTACATAGCTGCAGACCGGTCAGAGTACCCATGCTGACCCCTGTCCACTGCATTGTATCGGATTTTATTAGCGTTTAATTTTTTTTTTTGCTTAGCTAAGATGGATACATCACTGATATGTGCCATATGTAAATATGTGTTTTGATTAGTCTGCTCTCCATTGTAATGATATAATCAATGTTAATTATTATATTATTAATATTAATATTATTCACTTCATCGGTCACTGGTTTTAATGTTATGGTGGATCATTGTGTGTGTGTGTATATATATATATATATATATATATATATATATATATATATATATATATCTCACAAAATGTCCCCTCAAAATAACTCAACAAACAGCCATTAATGTCTAAACCGCTGGCAACAAAAGTGAGTACACCCCTAAGTGAAAATGTCCAACTTGGGCCCAAAGTGTCAATATTTTTTGTGGCCACCATTATTTTCCAGCACTTCCTTAACCCTCTTGGGCATGGAGTTCACCAGAGCTTCACAGGTTGCCACTGGAGTCCTCTTCCACTCCTCCATGACGACATCACGGAGCTGGTGGATGTTAGAGACCTTGTGCTCCTCCACCTTCCGTTTGAGGATGCCCCACAGATGCTCAATAGGGTTTAGCCCATCACCTTTACCCTCAGCTTCTTTAGCAAGGCAGTGGTCATCTTGGAGGTGTGTTTGGGGTTGTTATCATGCTGGAATACTGTCCTGCGGCCCA
>NC_030435.2:15167726-15220226 GCF_001660625.3 Ictalurus punctatus
GGAGTGATGGGGAAACAAGTATGTGTGCTATGCGTGCGAGTGAGAGAGAGAAAGTGAGCTACAAGAGGATTATGTGTCTTTACTTCCACACAGTATAGGGAAGTATATCTGAATACATTTGGGAAAAGGGATATATACTGATTCGCCAGATTATTAGCAGAACATATCCAGTTCAGAAGTGCATGTTGGTTATTTTGGTAGCTTAAAAGATTTGACAGAGGAAAATGAGCAAGTGTTAAAATTTATAGTGGGGGACAATAACAAAAAATAACAAAAGAAAGTATTAAGCTAACATTTCAGCAAGATATTGATTATGTCTGATTAAAATGATTAGTATGAGGTGATGACCAGGGCCTGCAAAAGAGTTGCTTATGGCATAAGCAACTCAACAACAGTACTGTATGGTTCATAGCCTGGTTAGCAACTTATTTGACTTCCTGTAATTCATTTAATCATCAAACGATGATAAAAACATACCGTCTGAAATGCTTAGTGCATTGATTGTTTTCTAGCATGTATGATTTATTAACTAGCTAACTTCTATGACTTGTTAGCTAGATAGCTTCTATGAGTTGTTAGTTAGGTTAAATGACCAACTGCTGCAGGTCCATTAAATAAGTAATAAACGATGGTATTAAATAAACATGTTTCATTGTGCCTGTTTTTGCCTTTTTGTATGATCCAAAAGAATACATCCTTTTGACATGGTGAAACTGCTGGCACAGTGCTACTGTAAAACCACTGAATTAAACAGGGAGTGCTGAGGTTCAGCACAATCAATTTTTATATCCACGAATAAAAGAGTAAGTAACAAGACTACCATCATTTTGATTTTAAAATCTTGTATTAATTTAAAAATGATTAGTTGCTCATAATGGTTTAATCATTTACCAAATATGCTGGAAGTTAGGTGTGTTATCACACTATTATTATATAACTTTTTGCCTTGATTACTGGCTGAAAGACTCTAAGGAGTTGCTTGGTTTTCAGAATCTGCATTGTACAGTGGTTAAGTCTATTTCATCAGCATTTTCATGTCATCTGTGAAATCTCTTTAGACTGGTAAGTCCCCACTCCAAAAAGTAATTGAATGTAATAGGACTACAACAATATTTTCCATCCATTGTCTATACCGCATATCCAACACAGGATTGCAGGGGAGCCTGGAGCGTATCCCAGGGAACTCGGAGCACAAGGTGGGGGACACCTTGGACAGGTGCAATAAACAAACAAACAAACAAACAAATATCATTCAGTGAGCCGCAATTCTGTGGGCAGAAATGCCATGTTGCAGAGAGAGCTCAGAAGATAATGACTAGATGGTAGGAAGGCTACAGTAACTCAAATAACCACTCTGTACAACCATGGTGAGCAGAGAAGCATCCCAGAAGGAACTTTGAGGTGGATGGGCTACAACTGCAGAAGACTCAACTGGACAGTTGAACATTGGAAAAACATTGCCTGGTCAGAATTGGTCTTAACTAGAGACGTGACTGTTTATCTTTTAATTCCGTCCATGCAGGTGTTATTTTGTTTGTACTAATCCTCAGTATTTTCTAACATATTTAGTTTTCTCTATTTCCCAAAATATAAACTAGTAACAAAACTTAAACCGGGTAGTTACAAAATACACTGCACAGTACCATGCATTAATGTTAATAAATACATATAATATACATCTTGTCTTAATACTAGTATTTGTATTAAGTAGTATTAATACTAGTATTCGTGCCAATTTCTACTATGTAGTACTTCAAGCTGCAACATAACCTCATGCAAAATCAACAGAAATACTAATGAGTTATAGTGATTAATAGATTTCTTATGAATACACTCATAAAGCACAGATATGACGCTAGCCTCTCCCATCACCCTAATCTTGAACATTCTTTACATTCATAACAAGTTAGCTCATGTAAATACACACAAAATTGAACATGTGAGAATAGCTCCTGTTCCACTCTTCCAATTTGGGATGAAACTTTTAAAACAACTTATCAGGTGCAGCAGACAAACTCACTCATTAGCAAATTCACTTGTGAATTTGTCACATTTACAGCATTCACACAATTAACGCAGTAGCATTTAACGAATGGAAAAGCTTTAAAAAAAAAAAAAAGACAACTGTGAATATGTGAAATTACATTAAATGCATGTTGCTACTCTTCTCTTCCTTTATTTCAAGAATGCATCGACACGCTCACTTAATGAATCCACATTTAAAGCTCCTATCAGCTACCGGCAGACACGATTTTATTCAGAGGCGTAACCAGAGTGGCTTTGAACAGCCATACAGCACACGCACTCGCTGGCTTTATGTGTGTTTAAGGAGTTGTTTTGTCGCATATGTTGGAGAGAGGTGACAGGTGCGGACTTGAAGAGCTGCTTTAAGAACCATCTGCTGCTAATCAGAGAGGAAAATTAAGCAAAGAAAGGTAAATAGTTCAAAAAGTGCACCTTTTAAATCGTTTTTAATACTTTCTATGAAGAATATGTGCATTATGAACTATGAATAATTTCATAAACTTATGATGCATTTATTGAGGCATTTTATACATTATGAAATGTTAACAGAATGCATTCTAAGCAGTACATTATAATACTATTAACAAAGAATGTCACACACATACCCATTGAGACCCCTGATTTTTTAAATTTTATTTTATATCTATTTATAAGTGTAGATTACTGCCAGACATATTATTATTAATATGTATATTATAGCTTTATTATAATACCTAATAAGTTATTATATTTGTGAGAGACAATGCACTATACAAGTGAGGTTGAGTCTGTTTGGTCTTGGTGATATATTGTGTTATTTATAACACATTATGTAAAGAATTTCTCTATAATGTGTAGTTCATGTGTATAATTCTTTATGGATGCATTATAACTCATATTGACAGGAATGTGTTCATAGTTCATTATACAGGGTGTCCCAAAAGTCTCCATAAATAGGGAACAATGTATGTTGTACATAGGGGGAGTACGTACAACACTCATCCACTCGGTTGGTCCGCAACACTTCCAGCGTTTTTGAATTTTTGTTAATAAGTTTGGCAGCAGTGTTGTGTGATGTGCTTGCCATGCTTCCTATTAAAGTCCATCGCAACCTTGCGACAGCTTGCCGATCCAGCTATGAGAATGATTTCAATACGTTCTTCTTTTGTCAAAGGCATTCATAAAGGTTATCTGAAAAAAAAAAAATAATAATAGAAATTAAGTATGAAAAATTTTGGAAGACATTTTGCTAAAAGTGTTAATTTTCCCTATGTATGGAGACTTTTGGGACACCCTGTAGACATGACCTTCACAGAAAGTGTTACTCTTGTTTTCCAAAAGCATTTGATTATCAAGACAATAACACCCTTAACCTTTTAAGGCCAAATGTCTCAGAGGCACCGGGTTTGTGCCATTTTTAAAAAAATATTTATTTATTTTTTAACGACAGGCGCAAGTTTGTTCATCTGGCAGAGCAAAACAAAAGTTCATACTTCAAAGCAACTGTAAACATTTTAAACATGGTATATGTCTGCAAATTCATTTTTAATTAGGTTATTTTAACTGACAAAAATAGCACAGAAAAAAAATAGACATGCCCCCTGGAAATGTCAAGCGTAAGCCATGTTCCTGTATGTCTAGCTGGACAGCCACTGCCAATTATCATCAGTGAGTTTAAAAGAATACATATACATATAAACACACACACACACACACACACACACCGAATGTAGTCTAGGACTGTCTAGGTGTGTTTTTATTTCTAAATTGTTGACGTGATTGATTTATTATTAGCTGAAGCTCAGATGCTGTATCAGTTATAGTTTTTGAGCTATCTAACTAGTAAATGTAATATTGCTGAGGACTAGCATTCATCCTCTGTTTAGTAGTGATTCTCTCTGTTGTACCATCCAATATATTAAAATACTGCTCTCGGCTGGTCAAAACTTGAGGCCATTTAACACTGATCACATTTCTGAAGTGTTTTACATGTAGATGGACTACAATCCATCAAGACATGACCCCATCCATTCTGCTGCCTCTTTTACCACTGTGTCATCATTGAGATCCAACCAAATCATATAATATACCTTTCTAAAGGCTGTGAACTTGAAGCACTGAAATTGATTTCAGCTCTTTTAGCAGCCATGCCTAGATCATATTTATTTCATGAATCGATGTAAGCATAAATTTTAAAAATACTAGAACTGTTAGAACTAGTATCAGTATCGACACTGGTATCAGGTTCATTTACTCATGCTCATATTTTACTCGTACTGGTAATCACATGTGATGCTAATTGATGTAAGCCTAGTGTTTGTGATTTTGGCAATGACAGAGGACAAGAGTGACAGCAAACTGGAAAATGTCAAGTGGTGGAACTACACCATCTATCTACAACAGGTAACGTGAAAAAAACAAAAACAAAAACAAACATCTTATAGTGAGATACTTAAACAGTATCTCGAATAGGGTGTGATGGCGCAGAGCTAGATGAGTGAGAGTGGTCATAAAAATGAGCACAGCGTGCTATGACTTGCGTGCAAACAAAAGTATTCCTAAGTGTAGAGCAATGAAACAAGCGTGCAGAGAAACTGTCGCACATGTGAGCACTTCACTTCTGCAAGCACTGAGCACTGAGAAATAGGGCGGCCATGGCTCAGGTGCTAGAGCGGGATGTCCACTAATCGCAGGGGTGGCGGTTCAATTCTCTACCCACGTGACTCCACAAGTGTCTTGGGCAACACTGAACTCCCAAGTTGCTCCAACTGGCAGGCTAGTGCCTTGCACGGTAGTTCTGCTGTCGTGTGAATGAGAAACAGTGTAAAGACCATTGTAGAACTGCTAAGCTTAAAAGGCAATATATAAGTGCAAACCATTTACATTTTTTAATAACCATGCTGATTGATACTGCTCTGCTCACTAAGGTCAGCTGCCATCACACTCTATATTAAAGATACTGTTTAAAAGCTATAATATCTTCAACATACAACTGAGTTCATTGGTAGCACCACATGGCACCAACCAACATAACCAAAGCCAACTGCACTGTTCCATTACACTGCGTAATACAAAGTAAGCATTAGTACTGGAATCAGTATTGATGAGTACCAAACACATCTAGAAAAAATGGTATTGATTAGAGATGCACCGATGTATCGGCTGATAATTGGTATCGGCTGATAAAGGCTATTTTTCCCGATATCCGATATCGGCCGATAGTTTAAAAACATCAAATGTTCAGGGCCGATTATATCCCTTCAATAAAAAGAGGGTGGGAAAACACATCGATTTCGTGCCCTGTGTAAAGATGATGTCTCTTGTGTGGAATGATCACAAAACTGTAGTTTGAAACCTCTGTAAACTCTGCACTGCTAAAATTTTACACTAAGATTAAATCTTACTTTAATCTTCAGAATTTATAATGTGTTAATGTTAATTTGAGTAATGTGTTTTCTGTTTATGAGTCCAGTTAGTGTGAAATAACTTCTTGAAATGGAGAGAATACAGTTTTTATTTACATTTCTTTCAGAATTGTGGAATTAATTATTATTTATTTAAACAAAGGTATAAAAGGCAGATCTATCGGTATCGGCTGATATCACTCTGAATAATCGGTTATCGGTATCGGCTGAGAAATTTAGTATCGGTGCATCTCTAGTATTGATGCATCCCTAGCTTAAACCCCAACCTACTGTATGCTATACTGAATCTACCTCAATTCTATCCCTTTATTTAGATGAATGCACTTAGAAAGAGAGAGTATGTATGCATTTGTGTATGTGTCTAAATGCAAGCTGACAGCGTTCTATATTGTATGCTACATGCTTCCCATTCCCAATTCTCCGCCCGGCTTTAGCATTCACTCTTGTGTGACTAACACAGTGTCTCTCTGGCACCATTATCTTCCCGGAACTCAGTAAAGAAGCAGAAGGCTTTCTTAGATATTTCGCTCCATTTGAGTTTGCCTTTAATTGCCTATGCCGTATCACGCGAGGGACTTTCTCAGCTTGTCACTTCGAGTTCATTTTCACTTTCTGGCCCATGATACAACGGGGTTGGTATAATAACAGTGATGACATTCAAAAGAGGTAATACAAACAATCCCATAGGAATATATGTGTATGCTCTCTCAACCTACAAACCCAGAAACCCAATCCAGTTCTTTTACACAGCACAGTCATTATCAAATCTCTCTCTCTCTCTCTCTCTCTCTCTCTCTCTTATACACACACAGTGTCAGTGCATGCTCAGCATTTATTTTTAAATTTGCAGCTTTGTCACCTGTGTGTGTGTGTATTCACTTTCACTAACTGTTGCGAACCTTGCCATGTGTTGCGAACCTTGTCGTAAATCATTATCCAATTCATCCATCAATCCATGTCATGTTTAAGGGATGTGGGGCACATTGGCTTAGTGGTTAGCACATTTGCCTTGTACCTCCAGATTGGGGGTTCAAATCATACCTCCACCCTGTACTCTGAGTTCCCTGGGATAGGCTCCAGGTTTTGAAGGTTGTGAGACAATGAAAGGCCATGTTGATTAATATGGGAGTGTACTGGACACTGAGCTGCTATTACCACATCTGGTGTAAACTGGAATTTGCTTATCCATTCATATTCAGTAACTGTTTTATCCTGGTCAGGGTCATTATGCTTCAAATTGATTACTCATTTAAACATTTACATTTTGGGAAATGGTGGCAACATTTTTTTTTTTTTTTTTAATGTCATGGGTGGGTGTACAAACAAAAAATAACTGTATGAGCAATATTGGTCAGTCGGTCGTGTCTGGGAAAGCAGGTGGGAGTGGGATTATAAAACAGAACCATACACTAGAACTCTAGATATTACTGAAAAACTGATTGGAATTATAAGGTTAATGCAAAACTGAGCTAAGGTTCATATATATTTTCACATACATGCTGATGTATGTGAAAGGTTTAGTAGATAGAAGTTTACATTAAAATGCCTAGGTCTCAAAGTTATATTATTTCAATACATATACAGTATATGAGGTCTGGCCAGTTTATAGGAACACCTTACTTAGCGTCTTGCACTGCTGCCACATGTTTGGCTGATTCCATAAATAATTAGAGGTGCAGGTGTTCCTATTAAATTGGCTGGTGAGCATACAATATATATAATCCAGGAGGTACCTGCAGTGTCCTTCATCAGCTGTACATGCAAAGTGCTTCTGAGGCTGTAGGAGGTGAAACCAGTGGATATTTGAAATGGTTGGTGATAAGTGCATGACATTCATTCCATGGGGTTCCAAACTCCCCATAATGTATGGTACATGAGCGCTTTCTCCCTACCTTACAACAACTAGCAATGCAATCCAGGCTGCCATTATTGTTTCATCGATTGCAGTTGATGTGTCTCACTACTGGATAGGAGAAATCCTTCATTCTGATGGTAGGAAGGTGATTGACAAAACAATCAGCCAGTCTCCACTTGGTTTCTCCAATGTATATCAGACTGCATCTCTTGCAAGAGAGACAATAAAAAACTCCTGCCTTGATGCATGAGGAGTCACAAAAACCTGTGATTGAGTGGCTGTGTTCATAAACTTGCTTATGGAACATCTAGAATGGTTGCATGCAAGAGTGCCACAGGTTCTGGTCATTTAATTCACAGTTGAAATGTGTGTGTGTGTGTGTGTGTGTGTGTGTTTGTGTGTGTGTGCGCATGTGTTTCACATGGAGTGGCTTCTATACTTTTAACAACTACTTATGTTCTTGGACAAAGACATTACAGAAAAAATAAATGTACAATCAACACACAGTGCAGAAACAAGGCCTAATGGGATGCTCTTATTCGTTCGGTTATGTCTTGTGTTTTGGAAATCATATATGCATATTTGAATGACATCATGCACAGCTTTTGTGTAGTAACAATTACACTTAATTTTTGCCAAATTCATATTTATATTTAATGTTATCACACAGATGAAACTGATTTTCTACCAAACTTACTCTAATTAAAAAAACAAACTGTCACGATTCCCCCTTGAAGCAGCGTGCTCTAAGCGCCAATGCGCGAGCACCTGCTTTTCCGCTGTTGACCGTAGTGACATTGGGACACGTGTGTTTTGTTTATGTCTGTCATGTCGCCTCCCTGTTCCGTCATTGGCTGGGAATCCACGTGGGTCTGAATTGCTCTCAGCTGATAGCAGTTGAGACGCTGATCATGTCGGCATATATAGCGCGTGCCTCCCAGCACACAACGCGGAAGATTAAGAAGTCGTAAGTAAATGGTTAGCGTTAGTTTAGGTTGCGCCATAGCCATAAGTTAGTTTGTGCTGGATTCTCCGCTTCCAGTCCCTCGCCTTAGTTCGTGTCCTGTTTTGTGTAATGACCTAGATTCCTGCCTTGCCCAGTGTATGCCTGTTTGCCAATCGCCTGACCTCTTGCATGTTTATGGATTACGTTTTGGATCACGTTTAGGATTTGTCTGCCTGTGTCTCTACAAATAAACAACTGTTATCCTGCACTTGCATCTGCCTTATCTCTGCTCCATCACGATTTGTGACAACAAACAAACAAACAAAAAAAACATAAAGTAACCTAAAAAGCTTTCATTACTGAATTTTGTTAGAATACTTAGTTATTCTAAATAATACAAAAACCAAGGAGCTCCATAATATGACTAGCAAAGCGGTAGACAGACTGCTTTGCATAAGGTTGATCTCAATCAGGCATGAAATGAAATAAATGGGTACAGTATGACAGATTTTATCATCCTCATCATGACATAAAATAATTGACATGACATGATCACAGTCGAGATTTTGAACTAATCTGAATAAAAAAGGGTCTGGAAAACAGGCTGAGAAAAACATGGATAGAAATGTATAAATCATATGCTAATTACCCCTGCTCTCTCAAAGTTTTGCATCATTGGGAAAAGACAGCTCCATAGGGTTACAGTTTTTATGCTGTTACTAGATTTATATTTAACATTTACTTTTAATATTTAGATGTGTATTTAACATTTACAATGGAGATTTACTGAAACTTAAAACTGTTCTTTTACATAAATCAGCTATATGTATCCGAATGGCCTCAAATGTTAAGAAAACTTAAAAATGAAACTTCATTCATTCATCACTTCATAAATGAAATTTCATTTTGTGTCCCAAAAAATGTCTCTCAAAATGTCTCTGAAACTCTGAAACGTGTTTATATTCATGGTAAAAGCTATTGTCTATGACAAAGGCAGAGAAAAACAAATACCTCCACCAAAATGCAGTAAAAGTGCATTTATCAAACAAAATAGACTCTTTTGTGTGTCTGGAACTTGGAATGAACAATTTTTTTGTACCTTTTTTTTTTATAGGTTGTAAGAATCTTGTGTTGTTGGTATCAATCAGTTGTTTCTTTAGGGAGTTTCTGGAAAGATTTGCCAGCAGGTGAATTTTCAGAACCCAAAGAGAGAACATAACGGCCAAGTGTTGTATTTAATTCTGGGTCAAACCAAAACAGCAATTCTGGTGGAGTGGTAGTGGAAGATTGATTTTTAGTTTTAGAGAGCCAAAAAAAAAAAAAAAAAAAAAAAAATTCACTGTCTGGCTGTACTCTTCTTAACCCCCCCACCCCCCCCACCCCCCTCTCTCTCTCTCCCCATCTCATTTCCAGCATCACTTTCACTCTTACATTATGTACTAAACTTTGGAGGAACATCACAAACACTGCAGGAGACAGAAGTTGTGTTTTGAGGAGGACTGAGCAACAGAGTGCTCCAAACTGAAAAAATATCAGCTAATTATTTGGCATGCTTTTTTTTTTCTTTTTTCCCCTTGATCTCTTAATGATCTCTTCATCCACTGCACATCTCATTGAAATGTTACGAAGCTTAGATTATCTGCTTAACAACTCCCATATTAAGCCCATTATTATTTACATTCAGGACATTTTCATTTCAATCAGGACTTCCTGCTGTGCTCACACACCTGATTCAGTTCATCAACTAATGATCAAAGTCCTCATTATGCTTAATGTAGTGATGAGAGCATACCAACTGCAGAGATGAGATTTGAAGAACTCTGGCCTGAAGCCAACACAGTCTCATGATCGCACATCAGTACTCATTGGCATATGCGAACTATTATGAAAACTTAATAATTTTAGCATAACTTCATTTATATTTAGCAGCTGTTGTTTCACATATGACTTAATGTCCAGTATTGCTTATTAGTGCACTTAGAAATTCTGAGTGAATCTTATTAGACTGTGAAAGGTAAAAAATTAGAACATCTGTATGTGACTTGAAGGTGTTGCAGTATTGCTGATCACCTCATACTGATCTTAACTAACACTTCCTGTTCACACTAGCAAGTGGCAACTCACTGGTTTCGTTTGTATTTTGTCCATCACTTGTGAGCTTTTACCATCCAGATTTTTTGCTGCAATGAGAAACAGTAGCAGCCAAAATGTAAATGCTTTTAAAGGTAATTAATTAAGCATAAATTAATCAATCCATTAATCAGGCTGTTGTTTGATTTCACATTACTTGGCATAAACGATCTCTGTTATTCTTTCCAAGCTTTATTTTTCTTCATAATGTCTCTGTACACATTTAATGAGAGGTCTTATCTAACAAAATAAGATGAAACCATGGTTATAAGTTGTGTTTATCCCCCCAATGTTTGTGCATCAAACAGTAAATGGTATGAATTAAAAGGTAAGAACTAAAGTTTGTGAGAATCGAGAAATATCAGACCACTCTCACTATTGGATTGCTCAGAATTGTTCAAACCAGTTGTTTGGATTTGGCACTTTATAATGTCATACCTAAATTGCATAGAGCAGTGGTTAAAAATATATTAAAATTAGTAATTAAAATTTCATTTAACCTGTATGTTAATCAGGACTGTCAACCTTTGAACTATGATGTGCATAAAAATGAGAAATATTAATAAATTAAATCAATTATATACAGCACATTAAGTTGAAACGTCACCAAACAGAGACATCTATTGATATACCAGTGTATAGTACTATTAGCCACACACTGATTAAACCTATAACTACTTAAAATGGATATGTTTTTAGATAGAGGACACAATCTCTCAGCTGAGAAAGTTAATACAGAACAGCCTAACGTGAAAAAATAAATAAATAAATTTGCAAAAATGTCATGACTCCAGGTGACCACAAAGGAATGTATGAGATGTATGACTGTTTGAGAAGCACTGGCATAGAATATAGAATATCTAATTTTAAATGCCACTTATGCTTTCATTGTCACTGTCTCGCGCCTACATAGAACATGAATGGTCACCTGTCGCTTTGTAACTTCTTGTTGTAAATGTAAACGTTCAGTGAATCATATCAGAAAACTCAAATGTCAAAATCCAATCCAATACCAATCCGGCTTTATCAGACAATGTTAAGAAATTAAAAATAAATAAACAAATAAATACAGTTCTTTGTGATATGGCTGCTCATTTTCTCCACTGCAGATGGAGATCTCCACTTGTGAAAGCAAGTACGATGAGTCATAACTTTTTCTAAACAAAAACTAGTGTAAAAAACTGAAAGTGGCGTCCAACCAACATATAAAAATTTTACAGACGTGAAAATTGGTCAGTAGGTAATAGTTCCTCCTACTACTCAGACAAGTGAGATCAACCTGATCGACCTGAAAGTGGCCCTATAGCGCAGCCCTATCGTCATGTTGTGGCTAATATCATGTGAACCATTTAGCTCTGCACACTCCGATTTTGAGATAATTTGAATAATATGCTAAATATCCTCTTGTGAATTAGTCTTAGGAATTTTATTGTATATTTGGTGTTACCCAGCAATGTCTGAACTGCAGTAATGATCAAAAACATGTTGAGATGTGTAAACAATATGGCCGCTGCATGTCAATCAATTCTATTGGAGTGGAGCTTAATGTATTCAAACAGCTGCAACAGAAAACTGAAAATGCAAACAGAAAACTGAAAGGCATGATCATGACAAGAATAAATTTTGGGGAGTGGTCATCCTCTGTGGGTGGAGTTCATTTAAAAATAACACCGAGAGAGAGAGAGAGAGAGACCTTGCGATATACTGCATCTCAATGAGCTCACATTGGCTCTAAATGCTAATCTCTCTGTATCCCTACACCCTGATTTCTCTACAGCTCGATTCTACCTTGGCTCCATGCCTTTAGCTTGATTTTGCGGACTCTGCGGAGCCTAAGTGCCTTCATTATGTCATTAAGTCACTGTGAATGGGGCTGGATGGAGAATAATGGCTGTGCTGATGAAATAGCATGGGGAGCTTCTCTCCACGATGCTCTGATGATGCAGAGAAAGCAAAGACAGAAGCCGACACACACACTCACCCACACCCACAGCCACACATCCACACTAATATCGCTCCATTTACATTCAGCAATAACAACACCTGGAGTGCGTAATCATTTTACTGTGATATTTTTTAAGGTAATCCAAAATGATTTAATGACTCATTCTGTCTCATTCTCTCCTAAACTCTTTCGCAAGTTATTGTGAGAGGTAATAGAGCAGAACTCAGCTCCCAAGAAGCCTTTTTTCCCCAACAAAAGCCAAGAAGTAAACAATTTCTAAAGGCTGTAAATAAATAAAGAGCTACAACTGGGAAAAATGACACTTTTATTAAAGTGCTATTAATGAGAAATGCCTCTTTGGCGTGAGCCATAGTATTTCGTTGCATTTACCTTTTACCAATAAAACGCAGTTATAATATTTTCAGCTTTATTAAAATTTGGGAATAGATCTCTCTCTCTCTCTCTCTCTCTCTCTCTCACACACACATACACACACACACACTCTTTCTCACCCACTCTTTCACACAAGCACATTGGTGGTTTTACCTACTAGTAAAGTATCCATTATTGCACTTAAGGGAGTTGATTAGC
This sequence comes from Ictalurus punctatus, assembly GCF_001660625.3. Taxonomy (NCBI): domain Eukaryota; kingdom Metazoa; phylum Chordata; class Actinopteri; order Siluriformes; family Ictaluridae; genus Ictalurus; species Ictalurus punctatus. Next base: position 15,180,623 of record NC_030435.2, read on the forward strand.
TATTTTAATGTTAGATTTTCAGTGATCACGAGTTCAAATCACAGCATTGCCACAGCCATCCGTGGACGAGAGTCCATGAGAGCAAAATTGGCCGTACTCTATGGGTAGGAGGGATGGCATACTCTCTCTCCCCGGTCAATCAGAGAGTCACTAGCCAATCAAAACTAGCGCTTTCCTCTGAATGTGTTACTTTCCTCCGAGTATGAAATCTCTTACACTCCCACACACACTTACCCCTGATGCAGGGTACGCTGTCCAGCCGAGTTCAGCTGTGGCAGTCCGTGTGTCCAAAATTGTCTCTGTAAGAAAAAGAGAGAGAAAAAAATTTAAACAGAATAATAATTTTTTAAATAATAATAAAATATGTAGTAGTAATTTTCGATGCCACTGTAATATGCAACCAATGACTGAGCTGACCCACAATAACAACCTACAGTGCCATCAACTAATATTGGCACCCTTGGTACATATGAGCAAAGAAGGCTGTGAAAAACTGTCTTTACTGTTTAACCTTTTCATCTTTTGTTAAAAAAAAAAAATCACAAAAATACTTTGCTCTCATGGATATCAAACAATTGCAAACACAATACAGGTTTATCAAAAATATCTTTGTTAAATATAGGTGTGCAACAATTATTGGTACTCCTATGAATTCCTATGAGAAAAATATATTTGAAGTATATTCCCATTGATATTTTAGATTTTTTTTTTACCTGGGTGACTAGGAACAGAAATTGTTCAACCATGACGTCCTGTTTCTCAGGAGTATAAATATGAGGTAACACATAGGCCAAATTCCCTAAGTCATTCATAACAATGGGTAAGACCAAGGAATATAGCTGTGAAATGTGGCAAAAGGTTGTCTAGCTTCACAAAATGGGAAGTGGCTATAAGAAAATAGCACAAGCATTGAAAATGCCCATTTCCATTATCAGGGCAATAATTAAGAAGTTCCAGTCAACTGGAAATGTTATGAATCAGCTTGGAAGAGGACGTGTGTCTATATTGTCTCAAAGCACTGTGAAGAGGATGGTTCGAGTGGCCAAAAATCTCCAAGGATCACAGCTGGAGAATTGCAGAGGTTAGTTGTATCTTGGGGTCAGAAAGTCTCCAAAACTACAATAAGAATTCAGCTAGATCACCACAAGTTGTTTGGAAGGGTTTCAAAAAAAAAAAAGCCTCTACGTTCATCCAAATAAAATAAAATAAATAAATAACACAAATGTCTTCAGTTTGCCAGACACTTCTGGAACTTCAAATGGGATTGGGTTCTATGGTCAGATGAAACCAAAATAGAAGTGGTTTTGGTGCACTCAGAGAGGTAGCCATATGGAAAAGTACCTCATGCCCACCATTAAATATGGTGGAGGCTCTTTAATGTTTTGGGGTTGTTTTTCTGCCAGAGGACCTGGACATTTTGTTAGGATACATGACATCATGGACTCCATCAAATATCAACAAATTCAATGAAAACCTGACTGCCTCTGCCAAAAGGCTTAAAATGGCTGTGGTTGGATCTTCCCGCAAGACAATGATCCAAAACAGACATCAAAATCAACACAAAAATGGTTTGCTGACCACAAAATCAAGGTCCTGCCATAGCCATCCCAGTCCCCTGACTTGAAACCCATAGAAAACCTGTGGGGTGAACTGAAGAGGACCTCTTAGATCCCTTGGCATGTACTCTCCAACGTCATCAGGCATTATAAGAGAAGACTCAGTTGTTATCTTGGCAAAGGGAAGTAGCACAAAGTATTGACTAAAAGGGTGCCAATAATTGTGCCACACATATATTTAACAAATATATTTGTTTTGAATAAACTTGTGTTTTGTTTGCGATTATTTGACATCCATGAGAGCAGAGTATTTTTGTGAACAAAAGATCTAAAGGTTAAACAGTCAAGACAATTTTTCACAGCCTTCTTTGCTCATATTTACCAAGGGTGCCAATATTAGTGGAGGGCACTTTATACTGAAAAATCCTACACATTCCAATGCGATTTTGTATTAAATATGTGATCATGTGGGAAATGGTGCATCTCACCACAGTATGCCCTCCAACAGCATATGTAAATTTGAATTCTAGTAAATGTCATCATGTGAACACTATGATCATCAAGTGTGTGAGAAGGAACGTGAAAATAAATGAATCCTAGAAATAACACAAGCGCTTTATGTGGGAAAATGTGTAAAGCATAGGTCTAGATGTCACACATGAATCATATGATTATTCACATGTGAAGTACATGTGATTTTTCTGTAAAGCTTTAACACAGAGTGAACAGACTGCATGTAAGTGTTCAGGTTTTCTCCACGCTTATCAGTGGAGATATCGGTCAGTGAAAGAACTCTCTACAGACAACATGCACTACTTCCAGATAAGAGTGTTTACAGAGTAAAAGGGCATAGTCAAGTCCTATTATACAAACAGACACACACACACACACACACACACACACACACACACACACACACACACACACACTCACCCACCCACCCACCCAAACCTACACACACAGTACACACACTGCCTTTTATGGTGAAAGTCAAGTCAAGTCATCATTAAGGATAAATTTATACATTTAAAATTTAAATCCGTAATTTATATATTTCTGTAACACTGCTTTGTCCATGTCCATTGTTAAAAGCGCTGTACAAATAAAGTTTCATTGAATTGAAGTCAGGCTTATTTATAAAGCCAAAAATCATAAGCAGGCATCAGTGGGTTTTATACACGTCAACCTTAGGCTGGTATGCTACACAAGATGGCCACCTCAAATTAAGCATCCTGTGTTTGTTTGAAGCACTGCTTGTGCATGTCCTCATACATTAACAATATGTGTCCATGAGAGGCAGAACCAGCAAGTACACTGGGGCAGATTGAACAAAGCAATGGTGGAAAGCTTTAAAAAGCAGCTATCAGAGATAGCAGAAGCTAGCTTCACTTTTGGAAGAATGCAATGAGAAAACATTGAAAGATTGATGAGCAACAATGTTTTGGCTCTGTTTTGGCTCTGACTTGCCCTCTAGTGGTTATAGGATTTTAATCTAGATTCATAAAGAGGTATGCAGGTGAGTAGCTTGAAGATGTGGAAACACTTCCCGGAGATATTTAGGACAAGGGATTTGAAGTCAGCTTGAAGGTTAAGCATGCAATAGGTGACAAATGCAGGATTAAAGAGCAGAGAAGTAATTGTAAATCTAATCTACACATATTAATGACAAAAAAAAAATCACCAACACAAACATGTACACAGATGACTATCATGCTAACACATTTCCACTCAGAAAGCATTCCTGACAGCACATTCGGATGAATATTTATGCTGAAGCATGCAGAGTGAGCCACAACAAACATTGTTAAAGATGTACCATTTTAGTACTCATTTCCACACTATTTTCCTCTGGAAGGGATTACATAATCCAATTTAACCAGAAGTATAGTGATATTAATAGCTTCAATTTCAATTCAGTTTTATTTGTGCGGATAGATATTGTCACAAAGCAGCTTTTCTAGAAATGTAGATTTTGATCCCTAGTGAACAAACCAGAGGCGACAGTGGCAGGGGAAAACTCCATGAGATGACAAGAGGAAGAAATATTCAGAGGAACCCATTCTTTTTTGTGTGACAACAGATAGTGGGATTATAAATCATTCCTGTCACGTCAGGGGTATTTAACTCAAATTTCTGAAGGTCCTACTATAAAAAATGCTGCACATTTTACAGTAATTTACTGGCAACTCGGGTAAAATATATATTACAATACTGTAATATCGTAATGTAACATAAAATAACACATAACGCAGTGCACTTGCTCATTTGGCTGATGCAGAATACAAATGAGCTGGAGGTTAAGGGTCTTGCCCAACCATGGCAGCACTGGGATTTGAACACACAACCTTCTAATTCGTTATGCAAAGCCTTATCCACTAAACCACAACAACACCACATTGATTCAACTACTCCTACCACTGAATGAACTCCACAAAAAGAGCGCATTGAATCAATGGAAGGTAACTGAGCTAGTTGTTGTGGCTCCAGGGTTAAGGTTTCAAATCACAGATAAGAAGCTTATGTGTTCAAATCCCAGCCCTACCGAACTACCTTGATTGGGTCCTTGAGCAAAAGCCTTCAGTTCAGTTGTATTCTGTGTTGAGAAAATGTACTGGGTTATGTGTCTATACTTTATTTATACTTATGTTTATACTATGTAATATATTATAGTTCTTTATTGTAAATATGTTTAACAGTTGATTACAGTATATTTTACAGTACTTTATCTGTAACCCAGGTTGCCAGTAAATTACTGTAAATTCTACAGTAAAAAATTGTAATAATAGTAGTTTCAATGTGCTGAAATACTTTGCTGGCTGCAGTATACATACATAGAAGAGTAAAAGCAAGCAGTAATAAATCTGTTGAAAGGATGTCCAGTTCAGCTTGACATCCCGCTCCATATGAAATGGCACATCAATCTCACATCGCTGTCAGAAATTCTGATCTATGGTACGTGCTATAAACCAGCTCATACACTTGACATCAGCAGCTGTAAACACATCTGCCATGTTTCACCAGCTGGTGTGATGTACCTATTCTACATGCTTACTTTTCTGTAAGCAAACAACAGATTTTTTTTTTTTTTTTTTTTTGGGATGGCTTTTTAGTAATCAAAATAAAAATACTAATTAGTAGTTTAGATACAATATAATTTTACATCAATTATATAAATAATTAATTAATATTGACTATTAGTAATGTCCTAATGGAATGCTCGACCATTTTCAACATAATTCCTTTGTTGAAATCTCTACTATGTACAGCTGTCAATTAAAATTCAAAAGCAAAAGTTAAATGCGCAAGGACGCACAGGCATTCAAAAGTGAGGGGTGAAATAACCCCCCGGCCCCACCCCCCTGGTGATACTGGTATTACCGGTGTTGTCACACATCGATTAACCACTGGGAAAATTTCCTCAAACAATATGGATAAAACTACAAAAGAACAGCTGTGGTAATACTTTCTCTCAAACGTGAGCTTTTTATTAGAGTGTAACAGATGTTGAATTTGTGTTAAATAGTTTAAATCATGTTAAATAGTTAAAATCATGTATTTGTTCATCAACTAAGGAATAATAATAAGTAAAATAAATGAGTGACAGAATCACCACCTGGAAGTTGATTATTTTCCTTTAACAGCATGCCACAAAAGTTTTATTTGTGGTAGTAATTTCTTCAAATTACTACCATAGTAATTTTCCAGTGCTAATATAAACCTTGCAGCCAGAATTACTGTCAGAGCTGCTGTTATAGTAATGTGACACCTTCTGACCAATGAGATTTGAGAATTTAATAGTTCTGTGATATAATGGATTTTGACAACTGCCCTTGGGCTTCTGTTTTAAACACCAGAGCTTCCAGGAAGTTGCTTTACAATTATTTTCTCAGTACAGGTTTACAGATGGAGTAGATGTATTGCTTTAAAAATGCCCTTAGACTTCTACTAAAATGGAGCTGCAGTAAAGAGGATACATGTTTGGGGTTTCTTGTTTGTTTGTTTTTTCCTCAAGACAGGGAAACATGTCAAAATTCCTTGTCGGTTGCAGCTGATCATATACCACAGATGCGGTGTATAGAGATTATCCCAAATATGCTACGCCATTTCTTAAAAAAATACTATATTTTCTACAGCAACTAATAATAATGGATTGAACATGCCAAGTAAAGCATTTGTTAACAATTCTAACAAGCAAGATAGATTTTGCTGGATTTAATTTAAATGAAATCATAAGAAAAGTTACAAGCGCTCTCATCCGTTACCCTAATCTTCACTGTTGCTAACTTTTCCTCTCAGTTGACTTCTCATTAATTTGCAAGGAGTCATCGGCGGTTGTACTGAGAAGCATGCGGAACGACTGCAAGCTGTGATTGAGATGAAACAACTGCTTGGTTACTGGAGGAGATGAAAGGTGGATTGGATATCCAATCATCAGGCCTCAATCAATAATGGCTTCTTATTAAAGCCAATTAGAGAAGAGCTTCACTAGAGAAGATGCAGGCATGCACCAATGCCCAGGACATTAAGTACATAACTCACATGCACACACACACACACACACACACACACACACACACACACACACACCACACACACACACACACACACAAGCATATATAGTAATAACACACCTCATGTGTTATCAGAGAGTGCTCAACTTCTGTGTGGGGGGTTGGGCACAAGTTATTGAACCCCTGGTAGCCTGGTTCACACATGTGCTCACAACAGATACACACACACGTAATTTCGTTTCCTCTTGAACGGCATGTGCATAGACCGCTGCCACTGAGACTAGATATGGTAAGACCTCAACACATCAAAGCTCTCAAGGGAACAGGGCTGCTCCAGGGAAATCACTGCAAATTTCAGCAAATGCATGTGTGTGTGTGTGTGTGTGTGTGTGTGTGTGTGTGTGTGTGTGTCCCATTTCATTACTCCATTTAACATGACCCTGTCTAGCGACCCTCCCACTTGGATTATTTCCAGCATCATTTAGGTTGCCCTTTTTCTGAACAAAAAGAGCTGCATTTGAGTGACAGACAGGCACAAGCACGCACACACACCCACACCCACCCACACCCACATGCCCCTGGGTAAATCCATCAATCCAAAACGTCATTGCCAACATGCATTTAAAGGAAATAACCAATTATAGATCTTGGAAGCTGTGCAGATTTGTGCTATTTGCCATCACTCAAATGAACTGAACATCAACCTCCAGTGGCTAAGGATTAGCAAATCAGTGCTGTTGTAAAAAAAAAAAAAAAAAAAAACAAAAAAAAAAAAAAAAAAAAGGGAAAGAAATGTTAACACTACCGAACAAGAAACATTTAAAGTCTTGGCTTATTATTCCACAGTTTGTCTTAAAACATATTGTTCAGTAATTGTTAGGAATTAATCGGTAACTGCGGTGAAGCTCAAAGAAAAGGAATGTAGTTACAAGAGAGAGTAATGTCTACACCTGCTGAATAACCACCTGTTAATGTGACTTATGAGAAGAAATCAGAGAAACTTGCTCTTCAATTAAAAGTACAAACACTCAATCTCTTTTATATAGCTATTTATATGAGACTGTTGTTGAATTCTCGAATCTTATTGGTCAGAATGGTGTGATTCATTTTCTATAACAGCAGCTCTGGCAACAGTGACAGCTGTAATTCAAATCACAGGTTTATACAGTATTTATGTGCTCATTCACAGGTACTTGTGTGGAGTCCCACATAATTTATAATAATAAAGAAAACATTTAAATGTTATGTAATAACAAAACAAAACAAAAAAACACCAATCATAATCGTTAATGTGGTGAAGATTTCTGTAAGGGGACCATTATGTAATACTGATGGAAGGAGACTCCAGTGTCAGCACTACATAACAGTGTGTTTTCCACACAAACACACACACACACTACACACACACACAAAAGATGGATGAATTTGTACTGTCAGGTATTCAATACTCAAACATAGAGAAATAAAGAGAGGCTGGAGAGGGAACATCTGTTTATAGCTTCTATAGTATAAGTAATAACCATAAACAGGGCTGGACTGTTAATCATCTGGGGCTGAGCCCAGATTCTTCTCCATCAAAAAACTTTTAAAAACATACTGCTAATCAGTCTGTTTCCATGCATTTTTTTTTTCTTGTATGTGAGGGTTAATTGCTTAAAAAATGTGAACATTGGATAAAAAGTTGTATTTTTGACCACAGTGTTGGCTTGCCTCGGGTGTTATCACTGTTTGTAGGACTACCAGACCAGTATAATATAAAGCATTTTGGCTATCTCACACAAGACTAGGTTAGTTTGGTGTCGCTAGCCATAGGTGAGGCACAACAAAGCTATCATTGTATGGGTTTAGCTGCTAGTGCCATGCAAAGTATGTTAGCCGTGCTTATGCTCTGTTTATATCATGTTCACGTAAACTGGAACTCATATAGCCATTTACACACCTTGTTTTCCTGCTCAGCATGGGAGGATGTTAGTGTTTCAGTGTCAACCCCTTTACTGGTTTGAAAAAAAAAAAAAATACCATTATAATACATCCATTTTTACCCCTCACACTCACTGACTGTACAAGCTAGCGTTTGGCAGAATTAGAGCTGTCAGCCAATAAGACATATGAGTATTTCCATGTATTTTCCTGTAAACCCTGTCTGATTGGTCTTGCTGCCGTTTACTGAAGATAAAATACAACACACTGTTCACTGAAGATACAAAATTACAACATCGCCGTCTTCTTTTACTGATGTTCAGTTACATAGTGACAAACAGCTCCAAGTGGAGAATTATTCGGGGCTAAAGAAAAAAAATCTTTTATTTACATAAAATCTACAGCCCCCAGTGCCCAGGCCAAGTTACGCCCCTGACCATAACTAACTTATAATATAATACTAAATATAACTACAAATTATTAAAAAGTGTTATGTCTATTAACTGATTTTCACAAATGTATTTGGTTATTTGCTGTGGTATAAAAGGAACAAAACACTTCAGGACATACTGTTATAGGAACATTCAACTTTGGGGTGAGAACAATAACTCTGCCTTGCACTAGATCATTGAATATTTTCATGGCACACCGTGCTTCAATCCTTACATAACTAAATACACTTTAAAAGGAGATGCAAGGTTTTCTTCCAGTATCATGTCTCAAGGTTCTAATTAGAGAAATCAACTAGACCGCATTATTATATTGATGTGAAGTTAGACACATACATTGTAAGTCTTGGAGGAAGAAAATGAGGACAGACAATAACTTCTTTGGAACGCAAGCTTAAGTGTTCAGATTTACTCTTGGACATGTGAGGTCTTGTACTGTCTGAGCGTGAGAACATTTAACTGCATTCACATCTCTACTCTGAAGATATAATCATTAGCCTGTATCAGATATCAATCTGTTTAAACATTTCTCACCATGCCTTCATTTCAGATTGCTCCTTCTGTCTACTTTTATTATTTTGATGAAAAAATGACCTCACTAAAATCATTGCACAATGTTAGATGTCCCTGAGATTATAATGCATTAAGTCATGTGAGAAAAATCGTATTTACAAGTTCAACGCCACCATAAAGTCATAATTACGAGTGGGAAAATAGGATTTTCTTTGAGCTCTGGGTTTCTGAGTTGGGGGAGTGTCAGTAAGAAAACATGTTGGAATAAATGGATATAGTTGATGGTAAATTTGTTGACATTGAATGTTTACACATCTCAGAAACTGATTATTATGTGTCTGGTATATGCAGCAAGTTCTTGAAATATGAGCAAATTGTACAATTACGATATAATATGTAACAATCAAGTTTACAGTGGCTTCATAAATTGATTCAAAACATAAAAAAGCATAACACACCTCATGCACATTCTTTGTTCTTCATTTTCTAGATGTAGAGTTGAAAAACCTCACTGTACTTTTTTGTAGTTAATTAAGAGAAGGTACACTGCCATCTTCGACCAAAGTGACCTGAATGCACCTGACGTGGTAATTACGACTTCCTAATTCGTAAATATGAACTTCCCAGGAGGACTTGAATGCAGTTAGTTAAATATTTTATTCATTTAAAAGGCATACATTCATCCAGTTATTGAAATTACACAGAGAAATTAAAATCTTTTAAAGTCACTCTATAGATAGCTATTTTATAGCCGGCTATATATTGTTAGTATTGCTAAATAAACAAATATGGTAAGTTATGAAAAATACTGTATGTATGTACCTTTAAAGTCTGTAATTCTATAGACTCAAACCCTCAGCCTAAAAAGGGCCGTTTTAAGCAAGCACACATGAAGTATTGGAACAGGCTTTAAGACGGTCATGTAGATTCCCCTAAGGGAAAGTGGGGAGTGCGAGTCGACAAGGGCATGCTATCTAAATTAATGACACCCAACTGCAGTTGAGTCACAGCCTGTTCAGAAACCACACTCAGTCTCATTTACACATGGCGGCCTTGCCTTCTCATTCTGCATCCCTCTCACTCCTTTTCGTCCTTCCTTACTTCCTTTCTTTAACTCTCCTTCCATACACAGTCCCTCCTTCCCACTTAACGTTAAAAGCATCGTTGTGAGGTCTGGCCTCATTTCACTCATCCTCGTTTCAACACCAATAAAATCACACCATATGAAACTCTCTCTAATTTTACGATTCAGTTGCGACGTGCATAACAATGAGCAATAATCCTTTAAGTCGGAAAATTGGCAAGAATTAACCAGAGCCGCCTGGAACTCTATTGGTGTTGTGATGGGGTGAATGTGAGAGATTAAATTCACTTGTTTTGGGTTTTTTTGTTTATTTGTTTGTTTGTTTTAGATTTCAAAAGACCATTAATTTTTCACACTTTAATTTCATGAGCATTATTTTAGAACAAAATCTTGGGTGAACAAAACATAAACTCATTAGTTAGTTCACCAGGAAAGACAAAGCTCTAGTGTGCTGCCCAATCACGAAAGTCCAATTAACGTGACAAAAAAAAAAGTGGCAACTAATGTGATTTAATTCAAGTATGACGAGCTTCGTGCCTTAATACGGATAATAATATGGGAATAAGAGTTTCCACTGGACTGGCAAATTTAAGTTTTTATCCTTTCCTGAAAATGTCTCTGGTGATGAAGCATCATGTTTGAATAAAGTCTTTGGCTAAGCATCTCAGCTATGAACTGTGATGTTTCGTTGCCACATGTTAAAACAAACAAACAAACAAACAAACAAACAAACAAACAAAATGTTATTTGAGTCTGGCTAGCATCTTCAATATCCTTTTCTTGCATTAGAGCTACAGTAAATAAAGCTACGTTCACGCCATGTAGTAATTACCGTAATTGTGAGATTCTGACTTGTAAAGAGTGTTCACGTCCTTGTAAAACTTGTAATTAGAACTTGTCATTTTCTGAGAACTCCAACTGATACCACCTGACCACTGCAACGTCATGCAGAAACACTCAAAATGGCATCTGTTCAAAAAAATGCAAAAAAGAGATACAATGATGTAATATAATTTTAATTTAATATTTTAAAAATATATCTTGTTTAATTTTTCATACTGATATTACTGATATTATTATTTTATTATTGTTGTTGCTTGTTTAGGTTTGCAACAATACATTATCAACATCTGCGTTAATTAATAAACAAGACGTTATTGTTACCTGATGCACTTTTTGTGTTAGCATAAAATAGCATAAAAATGTGATTTAATGTTGTAATTATGTATTTAATAGTTGTAAACTACATAATCTCAAACGGATTCATTTTGGTGTACAGAAATACATAATTCCGGCTCAGAGTAGAACATCCAGGTTGTCATCTAGTAATTACGATCATTCCAACATGGCGTGAACACAGCATAACAGGTTTTGTGCTACACTGTTCTGTATATCGCTGTATTTTCCTCACAGTTTCCACATCTCTTTGTATTCCTGATTCAATCCTGGAAAGATTGTTTGTCATCCGTTTAAGCCAACTTAGAGTATATGTCTAGTAAAAATATTAAAATATATGAATGTATATGAAAATATATGAACCAACTGGAGCATGTTAATGTTTAACAAACATATCAAATGAAATGTTTTCCTTGGGAAAGTTAATCTGGTCTTTGGATGAGTCATGTAAAAAAAAAGGCAAGTGTTATATACTAAACCTGCTTGTTTGCCAGGTAACTGTGAACGAATAACTGATACTTAATCTACCTGTCGGGCTTGCAATTTATTCACCCCGATAATTATAGTATTAGGTTTAAATACTAAATTTGTATTCATTCTGTTTTGTATTAGGCAGCTCACCCTTTGCACGATGAGCACCAAGACTACTTCTGCCACACCACACCCACAGCTATGATCTTTTGTGTTACGTTCGTACTTGAATTATAATCACAGAAAATAAGGCCTAAAATCAATATCTCATTATTTTCTTCCAATATCATGTGTATTTTCAAGGTTCTAAATGAGAATTCAACTATTACCTTATAAGCATTACCTTGAATATTTATGTAATGCTAGACATGAACATGAGAGGTCTGGGAGGAAGAAAATGAGGACAGATATAACAGGTTAAAAAAGTTCTATGGAATGGAAGCTTAAGTGTTCAGATTTGCACTTGGACATGTGAGGTCTCGTACTGTCTGAGCGTGAGAAAATGTAACTACATTCACATCTCTGTTCTGAAGATATAATCATCATTATAATTCTTGTACGTAATGTCACAGTTTGCTCTTTTTCTCTCTCTCTAGAAAATGTAGATATGGTTAGTTTGGGTGTGGGTGCTTTAACTTCAGTAGCAGGAAAATACAACGCCTGAGTTAACTTAAATTTAATGTACATGTTTGCACTTGCATTAGGATCACAGGCAATAGGGTTTAAAATCAATTTATTATCTATTATTATCTATTTAGTTATTCATGTTCATTTGAAAAAAAAAAAGAACCTTTATGTTAGAAAAATATTATTAATACTGTTGTATATACTGTTTTAAAAAAATACAGTGGGTTGTTTTGACCTGTGCAGAACATGCAGGTTAAATACAGATGTGCAAATGAGGTTGTTCATCTTCCAAGGTTCAGAGATCAACACGCCCCATGGCATCACCAATAAAACCTTCACCACTGCAACAACATCAGTCATCCAATGACCTGCAACCCCTAGGGCCCTCTCTCTCCCTCTCTCACTCTCTCTCATTTACAAAAGACCATAAACAAAGCTTAGACATGATGGATCGATGTTCGATGGTTAGTCGTTTCACTACAGAAGAAGAGCATTAAACATTGATGTGGCCTCAGCTATGATCGATACAGTGGTCCTCTTCACACAATTACAAGTCTACACACACACACACACACACACACACACACACACACACACACACACACTCACACAAAACTGTACAAAGTGGCTGCAGTCCACCCAATACTCCATGTGACACATCATGAATTAAATTTAACAAACACGTTGATGGGAATGAGCTCTTTACACACCCACACACACTCATCAGTGATAAGCTTTTTAATACTTATTACATTAACCCCCATATTATGTTGGGGAAAAAGGTAACATCCATACATGACTTCCACAGTTTAAATACACACAAAAACAGCAAAGAACAGCTTAAAACAGTAAACGTTTATCACCGAAAAGCCATAAGAAGAAATATTTGCATATAAGATCATGACCCTAAATGAGGAAAGTCAAAAAATATCAAAGATAAAAAGAATGATTAACCAGTATTTCAGACATCTCAAATGTGGAAATGGATCAAATTGACCCATAAAATAATAGGTTGGTTCAAGTCTGCACAAAATAACTAATTTGATTTTCTTTCTTTCTTTCTTTCTTTCTTTCTTTCTTTCTTTCTTTCTTTCTTTCTTTCTTCTCTCTCTCTCTCTCTCTCTCTCTCAGTATTTCCTAAGCAAATATGAAGTAGTAACAAATACACACATGGAAACAATGTAATGCCAATGATGTTTGTTCATCATTCACAAGGCTTTTCTAAACAAGAATGCATGCACACACACACACACACACACACACACACACACACACACACACACACACACACCCATACATGTTCAATATATTAGGTCTGTTCAAATGAAATTTTTCTTCTCTAATACTCTTCAACTGTTCATATTTGCAAATTAATAACACAAACACCACATTTATTCCACAGCGCTGCTTAATTCTGGATTCTGATGGGTCTGAAGGTGTTGATCGGTTTTCTATAACAGAATGCCTCGGACAATAAGTGTTGGCCATAAGGTCAATAAAAGGCTTATATTAATGTCTCATCTCCATGCCTGAAACAACAAATAGAGAAACATACATGACAGCAGACAATATTTCCTTTTTATGATATTTTTTTTATTACTGAAGGAAAATTCCACCCACACTAAACATGTTGATATTCTAATATTTGTGACTATTGTTAAACTAATAATGTTTAATAATTCTGCTGCTACTTTGTTGGTTGGTGTTGTATTGTTATTATTCCTGTAAGAACTGAGCAGCGTGTGTTACTCTGAACTCACAAGGGGATATTAGCTAATGTAGTTAAAATAGAGTTTAATAGACAAAACATTTGAACCATAAACATAACATAAAGGATTATGGTCTGGTTTTACTGCTTGCTCTGAGAAATACAAACCAGCAAGTGCTTCTTTTCTCACTCTGAATTTTCCATTGTAAATGTATTGGGAACAGCAAATGCTGGATTCAAAGTCCCAGAATGCAATGCAGCTATAGAGCACTGAGTTAGGGGGCATGGTAGGCTAGTTAGCAGTCTATGAGATGACAAGCCTGAAGGCAGTGATTGCGTTATTAGCATGTAAGTTGAACTGTATTTGTTTGAACAGAGTGTATAGATGAGTAGGTACTAAAGCATTAAAGTGCCGCTGTATCAGTCTCTTTAGGTGTAATGACTAATTCCTACTGGTGCCACTAGTCGAAGAGCATTGTGGGTAATGTATGTCAACCAAAGTGAAAACAGACCAATGAATTCAATTCTGAATTTCATTACAAAATAAGCCTTAGACACTACTGAAGATCACATCCATCCATCCATTCATCCATTTTCCAGGGTTACGGGGGAGCCTGGAATCTATTCCAAGGAACTCGGGGCACAAAGCGGGGAACACCCTGGATGGGGTGTCAACTCATCGCAGGGCACAATCAAATGCACTGACTACGGACAATTTGGAAATGCCAATAAGTACACAGTGCATGTCTTTTTCAAACTAACTGTTCCTCAGTGGTGGAATGAACTTCCAACCTCAATCTGGACTGCAGAATCTGTCACCATCTTCAAGAAACAGCTAAAGACCCACCTCTTCTGTGAACACCTAACCAACCCCTTTATAAAAAAAAAAAAAGAAAAAAAAAAGCTCTGGCACTTACACCTCTACTCTGTGCACTTTGCTTCTTCTGGGACTCAATTAATGGATCTTGTATGGTAGCACTACTTGTATTGTTCTCTGCTTGATATCGCTTTGCTTGTATTTTCTCATTTGTAAGTCGCTTTGGATAAAAGCGTCTGCTAAATGAATAAATGTAAATGTAAATGGGGGAGGAAATCAGAGTACCTGAAGGAAACCCCCGAAGCATGGGGAGAACATGCAAACTCCACGCATGGTGGAGGTGGGATACGGACCCCCACCCCCAGAGGTGTGAGGCAAACCCCCTGAAAATCATATATTAATTAAAATTATTGATATGCAAGCCATTATGGGTGGATTTTTCCTTTAAGATGCTTTAAAGCAATGCTCTGCAGACAGGTCCAAAAGTGTGAGGCCACTACCCAGAACTGTTTCTTTTTTCTTCATCTGTTATCAAATATCTAATACAAATATTTAGTGAGTTGATATTTCTTATTATAGAATGTGTTATAATGGAACAGTAACCACAGTTCTCACTCTTGCTCGCTCATTTTCAGAAACCTCTTTATCCTGGTGAAGGTCACAGTGGATCCTAAGCCAATCCCATGAACACTGGGCACGAGGTGAGAATTCAACCTGGATAGGACACAAGCTATGCACACACTCATTTAGAGGAGCCAATAAATCTACTAGCATGTTTTTGGGTGGTGAAAGGAAACCGGAGAACTCAGAGGGAACCCATGTGGACACTGGAAGAACATGAAGAAAACTCCACATAGACAAGATGCAAGAATGATGAAAGATGGTCTGGGAAATAAATTATAGGTTATGACTGGGGAAATAAGACAAGTGGGAGGAAATTCATACTGCATGCACTGCATATTATAGATGTGATATTAGGGACAGGGTAGTTTAAGAGTGTATGCTCGTAAATTTTCCATAGCCTTTAGAGATGAATGGTCTTACACACACACACACACACACACACACACACACACACACTTATCACCTCCTTTCATACCCGCTCCTCATACTGACAGGGTGAGAATTAATTCTGATGTGGGTGTTTGAGTGAGAGTGTGTGTGTGCGTGTGTGTGTGTTTGTGTGTGAGAGTGAAAGAGAGAGAGAGAGAGAGAGAGAGAGAGAGAGAGAGAGAGAGAGAGAGAGAGAGAGAGAGAGAGAGAGAAAGAGAGAGGGCTAGAAAGCTGATGCTTGGCCTTCCTAAGAATAGAAGGGATGTCCCAGATGGGGAAGTCTGGCATTGAAAGTCTGTATGGACCAGGCAAATCAATATGGAAGTAAAAGGGAGGGAGTGTGTGTCAGAGAGTGAAGAACAGGCAAGAATGCAAGTATGACTCACAAACAGGCTAAAAAAAAAAACAAACAAAAAAAACTTCTTGCTCTTCTTCAGTTTGGCAGATAGGGATAATAAATACAACAGCAGACAGAATATTAAACAGAAAATTATATTACAGAACAATAACAACCAAGTTAGACCAAATCAACCATTCAGAGGTTGATTTTGACATTTCTAGATGATTCATTTATGCCCTGTCTGTCCAGTACCCAATGAGGTTTTATTTCACTATTTATCAAAAAGTAATAAGTCGATGCTTGTTATTCAGGAATACATTATTTACAAGTGACATCAATCATTTTAGCTGTTAGGAAAATCTTCTTATGAATAGGCAGTGGTGTAGCTAGGGAGGTGGATTGCAGGTTTGAATACCTTGCAACCCCACCCCACCTCCCATCCAGATAGATTATTTTTCCACTTCCAAATGCCTACTCGTGGTTGGTTAACATAACACACATACAGTGCAGCTCATTATTTATACCTGTAATGATCATCATTATGGTGCAATTACTGCACAAACATGGTGTTCAATGTCAAATAACATGCTTTGTGCAGTAATTGCACTGTAACAATGCTTATATAATTACAATTCCATATATAACCTCCCCGGACATTTAATTAATGTGTCTAATAGTTTGTTTAATCATATCTTATTGGCTCCCAGCTGAACAGGATTATCGGAAATCATGTCCCTGTTTCTGTTTGAAAACTAGACTCTAGACTAGAAACTAGGGCATAGCGATATATAGATTGTTGTAATGTAAGCAGCCTATGAGTTAACACTAGTTAGGATAGTGGTAATGTAGCTAGACTTCCACTAGGGGAGCTGTTTATAAAGAATGACTGTTATTGAGGTTCCATTTTTCTCTCTACTGTGAGCACTAATTAAGGCTCTTTTTGGGTGATGCAACAAGGCTCTGTTGCAAGCCTGTGTATGTGAATGCGTTGCTCGGACACCTTAGATAAAGTTACCTTCGAGTATAATGTTGTTGCATGGTTCTTTTTAGAGTAGAAGTTACCACAGAGATGACACCCCATGAAGTACAGGAGGTTTAGCTAATGCAGGAAGAGAAAATAATTCCAGGTTTCCACCCTATTATTAGTGTATTAATTGAAATATTTTAATGGAACTCCCATAAAGGTATTTTCTGGCAACACTAGTAATATGCTAAGATTGTACCTTAAATGATTAAACAACAAATTCATGCCATCACCGCTCCCACTACTGTCTGGCATCCACCCAAAATGCAAGCCCGCATCAGGCTTATCCGTTTAATTATACAAATAACAGTGTTTAAATTTAGTATAATTTCTCATCCCTTGCTGAAACTAATTCCTGGTTACACGGATGCTCCGCAGAAAACAGACTGAAAACACAAACCTAATTATGAGTATTGATAAGCTGGGACATTAGCAGTTCTGCAATCAGTGACTGACAAGTGGATCTTTATGGAAATGCCACATAGACTAATGTTGCTTCTCTCTTTTCCTCACTCCCTCTCAAGGGGTAGAATTACACAACAGGTTAACAATGGGGTTTGCTCAAATAATTTTAGAGGAGAAATGGCAAAGAGAACAAAAGGTCACCCGAGTGTATGTGGAGAATGCTCCTAGTGAATACAGAAATATATTTTTTGCTTGGCTGGGTAAAATATTTGCAATTTTGATGACCAAGCACTACCTACTCCTAAAAAAAAAGGGGGGGGGGGGGGGGGGGGAAGTACAAACGAGCTAACAACTTCCTCTCTTTCAAAGATAAAACATGTGAAATACAGTCATGAGTATAATGAACGTGAATGAGGTGTATTATTTACTCTGTCATTGTTTTTTTCTCCAGAATGCTTTTGTAGGAGAAATTAAAAGTAGACTAAGCACACATTGTTCAATCAAAGTACAACATACACAAAAGAACAGATACCAGAACTGCAAGTTTAATTTAATTTTTTTTTAACTAAATGCCTCCATCACAGACATTTAAACCACCCCACACACCCCTCACACAAACGCTTCACCCTCCTGCCGTTCGAAAGGTACTGAAGCATTCGGACCCTCGCAGCCAGACTGTGTAACAGCTTCTTCCCCCAAGCCATCAGACTCTTCAATACTCAGACATAGGACTGACAACACGCACACACCCACACACTCATACTGAACTGAATACCATCCCAGTCCCCTTGCAATTTTTGCACATTTCTGTATTGACTACCTGCCTTTTTGCTGCTACTGTATTATAAACATATAGGTATTTAAATTCTTGTCACTACTATACTCTTTACCTGGCTGCTACCACAATAACTGCTATGTCCATTTATGTTATAAGCTTATCTGCTGAGTACGAAGTCATAGTATTTTATGTTTACATTCACATAATTTTTATTATATTGTTACTCTTTTGCACTGTTATATCCGACACTTCCACACTAAAACTGTGTACTGGTCGACACTATGCTGTTTCTTACTGTGCCTGGTGTCCTGTTTTAGTACATACTGTATTGTCTTGTGTTGTTTGCACACATTTGCACGTACACTTTATGTAGAAATGTGTCAGTCCTATTTAGTTCTGTGTCGTCTTTTGTGGTCCTGTGTTGTTTTATGCAGCACCCTGGTCCTGGAGGAACGCTGTTTCATGTCACTGTGTACTCTAACAGCTGTACATGGTTGAAATGACAATAAAGTCACTTGACTTGAAATGGTTACAGCTTTTCTGTTTGCCACGTTTGGTATTCGAAGGACCTAATGATTTAATACATTTCCCTGTTGAGCTATTGATAGCTTTGAACCCTCCCACCTAATATCGCAAACAGCTGTCACTGATGCTCATACAGTAGATGTATGCCAAGCTCACAAATTAAATTATTACAAAGGGTCTACTATATGATAGCTAATTGCTTATCTAAGTGGCAGACATTTTATTCAAATGGTAAAAGATGCTTCTACCACAGTATTAAAAGTCGATGTCTCTTAATGACCAATTCCCATCCCAATTTGTACATTCCTCTAAGTCTAAGCTTCATCATCACTAGTTCTTTCAGTAAAAAAAAGAGAATCATTTAATGTATTTCAGTCTAACATGGTGTTATCTCATTTGCGAAATCCAATTCTAAAAACACTTATATTCGTTTTTTTAGAAACACTTAACATTCACACACCTGTGCTTGTGTGTGCGTGTGTGTGTGTGGCTGTGTAGATGAACTTGTTGCCATCAGAGCTGCTTTGTGACTTGGGAAACCTTGAGTCTTGTCCAACACACACTCTACACCCAAACCACTGATGAGCTACTGCGATACACACGCTTACACACACGCAATCAGTTTCCTCCCAACAGGTGCAGAATGTCAAAGTACCCTCAGAGAGTCTCCCCGGAGACACACACACACACACACAGAGAGAGAGAGAGAGAGAGAGAGAGAGAGAGAGAGAGAGAGAGTGTGTCACTGCTAGGAGATGATGGGAGACGATTTGCATGCATTAACATTGCATTAGAGTGCAGAGTGATCTTTAGGAGCACGAGTGTCATCTTTAATTCATCGCCAGGCATCCATACGCTTCACACACACACACACACACACACGCGCACACACACACACACACACACACACACACACACACAGAGTGGGGGTGTTATGGGGGGGCAGAATGAGTGTGTTAAGGGGTGTGCAATAAGGTGTAAGACAAGTGTGTGAATGAGTGAGTGAGTGAGTGAGTGAGTGAGTGAGAGTGTGTGTGGTGGGGGGTATTTGAACTGCATAAACTAAAGCCCAATCACTGATTTTCAAGTCTGCCTCACAGTCCACTTTGTAATTTATGCTGTGAGAGAGAATAATGTGAGACAGCGTAATTTACAAAGTGGACTGTGAGGCAGACTTGAAAATCAGTGATTGGGCTTTAGTTTATGCAGTTCAAATACCCCCCACCACACACACTCTCACTCACTCAATCATTCACACACACACACACACACACACACACACACACACACACACACACACACACACAAACTATTATTACCATTATATTACTGTAATATAAATCAGGGGTTCTGAAACTTTGCAGCTAAGAACAGCTTTACAATTGAGGCCAAATGTTTACATACTGTACACCTAGGCTAATCATATTCAATTTTGTTCATTTCATGTTACCATACCTCATTCCACTCACTCATACTGTACCTCCATTAGTTTTACATTACAGAGGTAATCAATTCAAGACAAGTTTTATTTATTTCAGCTTTAATTCACTATATCAGAATTCTAGTTGGTCAAAAGTTACAAAGTGACACCAATAAAAACACGTTCACTGTCTCGTTAAAGAAACGGATGTAACAAGTTATTAGCAGCCTTTTGGAGAAGTGTTCTCTGGTCACATGAAACAAAATGTTAAGTTTGGCCATAATGATGAGAAGTTTAATCCAAAAGACACCACCCTGACTGTGAAGCATGGTGATGGCAGCATCATGATGTGGGGGTGTTTTGCTGGAAAAAGCCCCCACCCTAACCACACCCCTTTTCACCTTCATAAAATGGTCATGAAAATACCAATATATATGCCCCACACACCAACACTGTTATCTTATGCCTTATGACCACAAACCTACTTCTGTAAGTCACTCTGAATACTGCCAAATGCCATAAATGGAAATGGAAATGATGTCTCTTTGTCGGTGTCTCAGTAAACACCTTATGCTCATATACTGTATATTCCACGATAACTTTTCAGCCAAGCTCATTCTGGTGTTTATGCATAGTGATGTTAAAACAAGCCTTTTGGTTTTCAGGCTTGTTTTTGATGACACACTTAGTATGAAGTGGTAGAGGAATATGTAAAATTGATGGTGCGCTTTATTCCCAGTCTTTGGCACCCTGGGTGGGTTTGATTCACAGTAATTCATCTTTTTTCCCTTCTGAAGATGTATTCCCTTCTAAAGATTCAGTGTGTATGTCTGTGTTTGTGTGTGTGCATACACAAGGGTGTAAATCTAAGGGGAAGCCTGGTAGTTATATAAGTCCTGAATCAGAGCAGAGGCAGGAGTGTGTGAGCATGTGCTCAAGGGGGATTGTGTGTGTGTGTGTGTGTGTGTGTGTGTGTGTGTGGGTTGACAAGATGCATGTTGATTGGTCCCTCAGTGCGCCCATTAAAATATGAACTGGTAATGAATTGTTGGATTCCCTCGACTTCCTTGTTAAGGAATGGACCAATGAGAACGCAGCATGATGTGAAGTAATCTCCAATTAAATGCCCAATTAAAGCAAACTCTTTTTGTTCATTTTCGGAAAGAGAATGATCATCACTTTTCAAGCATTGTAGTGTGGATTAAACTATAGCTTAAGAACTGTGTTTCCAAGTTAAAATCACTGCAATTTAGTATTCTGTCTAAAGCCATGCCCCTAAAACACAAGGCTAAAACACAACACATAGGCTCAGAAGTTTACATGCTATTACAAGAGGGCGAGATTCCGGAATTGATGGCCAACATGATTATCCATCCATCCATCTTCTACCGCTTACTCCTTTTCAGGGTCACGGGGAACCTGGAGCATATCCCAGGCAGCATTGGGCACAAGGCGGCGTACACCCTGGACATTGTGCCAGTCCATCGCAGGGCACAATCACATACACACTCACACACCCATTCATACACTACGGACACTTTAGACACGCCAATCAGCCTACCGTGCATGTTTTTGGACTGAGGGAGGAAACCGGAGTACCTGGAGGAAACCCCCGCAGCACGGGGAGAACATGCAAACTCCGCACACACATGGCCCCGGCGGGACTCGAACCCCGGATGCTGGAGGCGAACGTGCTTGACCTTATTACTTAATGGTGATCGATATGTTTTGTTTGCTCTCATCTATATAGGTCTGGGAATATATAGTGCTCTGACATAAAAATCGCTGACCTCACTTTAAAAATGTATTAAATTACTGAATATTATATATACAGTATGTAATAAATGCAATATTATAAGATCAGGTTGATATGATGGCATTTATTGATATGGTCAATGGATGGACATAGCACATGTTTAATCCTATTTTTCCCCCCATTTTCTCCCATTTTGGTCACCTGTCACCAATTCCCACCCTCAAGCCAACTCTCCTCTAACACAAGACAGTTAGTAAGTTGGGAGGGTGATCTTTTTAGTATCTTTTTGTTTTGTTTTTTAGTATCTTTTAGTATCTTTTTTACCAACTGCTCATGCTGCATCACAGGGCAGCATAATGTAATCAGAAGAAAGCACTATCTGCCTACATCTATATGCACTACCTGCATACATGAGCACACAGACCCCCATGATTGGCTAATGTAACTGTGATTGACAGGGCAAAGAGAGCATGCCGTCCCTCCCTGCTGAAATAAAAGAAACATTCACAGAAATTCTAATGTCTTCCACTAAAAATACCATTACAAACCATTACCTAACAATTACCATTATTGGTCTTAATGGTATCCACTAGACATAACATGCCACCAGTAAAGACCCACAGGGACCATTACAGTTTCCATTAAAATCAATACAATTCCCATTATAACCATTAAAACCATCACAAATTCTAGGAGGGTTTCTATTGTTTTCTTGTTTTTTGTTATTTTATTGTTCATTCTTTGAGCAGGGCTCCCACCGATAGAGCACGGCCAATTTTGCTCCCTTAGCTACTGTCCACGAACAGTTGTGACATCATTACCATGTTAATTCTTGAAATCTCTCATTAACCAATATCTGATACTGCCTTAAAATGTCCAGTCCCTACTGTACTTTAATGCAAATTTATAAAGATATCTCAAATGCATGGTCTGGGAAAAGCTATCAATGCCACTGAAATCTGGCACCAAAAAAAAGACGATTAAAAAAAAACAACAAAAAAAAAAGTTTTGTTTTTTGAAAAGTTATGTTTTTTTTTCCTGCCTATAACATACTTTGACTAAAAACAAAGCAAAACAAAAAAAGAATATATTTCACAATAACTATGTGGATTTTTTGTGTTTTTTAATCATAAGTTTAGGCTTTCTACACAGATCATGTTGAGTAAGAAGCCAGTTTAACACAGTCAGTCTGCATTAAAGATGTTTAAAACCTCCTTGCTAGCAGAGTGTGACTTCCTCCTTCAATGAATCAGGCTTATATTGCGGCACCTATAGCATACATAATCCTAATCTATTCAGTCTGTAATCAGATACCAGTTTTAAAAATGCCCTGCAATCGGAATGGAAATTTTTAATGCAATCTTTTTTTCCCTTTGGAGAATAACCTACAGTAAACGTAAACCGCCTGAAGTTCCACACTCGATTCATCTATTGCCGCATCCACAGGCACACCATCAGCCTCCATCCCCCATCCAGCCAGGGAACGGCACATAATTAAGCTGGGAGCATGGAAGGAAAACTGCCGTTTAAACCCATAACTCATCCCCTGCGCATACACACCGAAGATCTCATAAACTCAAGTATGATTTTTAAACTGTCACCTGTGCAATATGCATTCAGGAATCCAATCGCCACTTAAATGCATGAGTAGCTATTTATGCTAAAGGAATTCCATGAAACACTTTATATGACTATACTGTAATTCACACTGGTGCAGTGTGTTCACTGGGTGTGTACTTCTGCAGCCTACACACAGGGTTAGCTTAATGCTAAAAGGCAATTGGACACACTGAAATATTTCAAATGGATCCAATTTCTTAAGATCTCATGTGCTTTAATAAAGTTGTTTCAGGTGCTTCTGTAATCTCAGATAAAACAGGAAAAATGATCATCTATAAGTGTGTGTGTGTGTGTGTGTATGTCTGTGTGCACGCATATTCTTATGATGTTAACGAAACACATAAACGCCCCTATGTTTTACCTGTGAGCAATCAACACAGCCCTGTCATCCTCTTGGCAAAAAATATCAAATTGTTTTGTCATCACCTTGAGTTGCTCACTATAGAAAAATCCAGGAAGAATTAGATCACACACACACACACACACACACACACACACACACACACACACACACAAACATATGAGTGTATGCACTACTTTGAAGGCTCTGGCTGGTGACATCATCAGCATGTGGCACAGATGAATCATGAAATAACTGTAACAGGGTTATGTGAGGATGCTGTTCTCATCAGTTAGTGTGTATAATCAGAGTCCAAATTCATCCATATAATTTCCATATCACTTATCCTACACAGGGCTGCAGGGGAACCTGGAGTCTATCCCAGGGGACTCTGGGCATAAGGCGGAGAATACCCTGAAGGGGGTGCCATCCCATCGCAGGACACAATCGCACACACATTCACACACTATGGACAATTTTAGAGATGCCAATCAGCCTACAGTGCATGTCTTTGGACTGGGGGAGGAAACCAGAGTACCCAGAGGAAACCCACGAAGCACGTGGTGAACAAACAAACTATAAATATACAAACTAAAAAATACAGTGGTCTGGATTTCAGCACTTCAAACTGAGAACACAACAAATACTGTAGAACTGATTATTGTATGAATAAAGAAAAAATTGTCTGTAGTTCAACAACTTAAATTTTTAAACAAGAACCATCATGGTTCTTTAGCAGATCCTTTGTTATTGTTTACTCCATCACAAGCATCTATGTAAATTATTCAGCTGAAGGCAGTACCTTCTGAAAATATAGAGGTAACAGTTTTCACAGACTTTCACAGATTTCCCCTGTGACTGCTGTGGACTGCTAAACACACAGTAGGTACTCTAAGATTTGCACTTCCCAAAAACGCTCTCGTTTCAGTGGATAATCTTATCTGAATTCGGCAGACTTATAAGTATATAAGAACTACTGCTGTAATGATGTGTTCATCCTAGGACTCTTATTCACAATATATTCACACTGAACATCCTTTCAAAACAATTAGTACTGTTGACTTTACAATATACGGCTGCTGAAGAGTAATGGTTTATAATCGCAGTAATCAGTGTCAACAAGAAGAAGATGGCTTCCCTTTTGAGTCTGGTTCCTATCAAGGTTTCTTACTCATGCCATCTGAGGGAGTTTTTCTTTGCCAATGATGGCTCTGGTTTGCTCATTAGTGAGAAATCTACAACTATATTTCTACAACTAGATTTCTCTAAAGTTGCTTTGTGACAATGTCTACTGGTAAAGATGCAATGCACATAATTGGACTGAGCTGAATAGCTTTTTTTTTTGGGGGGGGGGGATGTTGATTGATAAATTTTGCAGACACTTTAATCCAAAGCGACTTACAAATGAGGAATTACAAGCAAAGCGATATATAATGTGGAGAACAGTAGAAGTAATGCTACCATGCAAGACCTTTAAGTGAGTGCTAGAGGAGCAAAATGCACAGAGTAGAGGTGTAAGAGCCAGTGTAAGTGCAGTTATTTATTTATTTATTTATTTATTTATTTATTTTAGTTAAGTGTTCACAGAAGAGCTGGGTTTTGGATGTTTTTTGAAGATAGTGATGGATTCTGTTGTCCAGATTGAGGATGGAAGTTCATTCCAGCACTGAGGGACAATCGGTTTGAAGGTTCTAGAAAGAAATCTCAAGCCTCACTGAGTAGGTACTTCCAGGCATCGGTCATTAACTGATCGCAGGTTGAGGAAGGGAACATAAACCTGTTCCAGACAAGGTCTTGTACTGTACTTGAGCATCAATGCCTTGAATTTGAATACAGGAAGCCAGTGGAGGGAGACGAAGAGGGGTATGACGTGGATCATTTTGGGCTGGTTGAAAACAAGGCGTGCTGCTGCATTCTGAATCATCTGAAGGGATTTTATGGAGCTGGCTGGGAGGCCTGGGAGTAGTGCGTTGCAGTAGTCCAGTTTTGAAAACACAAGAGCCTGGGCTTTATGGCTTAAAGACAGTTTAATCTGTCTTCAAGCCATGAATTAATCATCAAAGTTTATTATTAAATGGTGACTGTTGTTGCCATTCAGATGCCCTAGAGATTTCATGTGAGTTAACACCACAGCAACAACACAATACATTTGAATCAAAGAAGTTATAAATAGCTAACATTTATATCATACAAAACATTCCGTAATATCCTATTAACAGGTCCATTTTTATTAATCACTTGACACACAACCGGTATGTTTCACAGTATAGTAGTTGAGCATGAGGTGTAAATTATAGTTGGTGGATTTTCCTTGGAATTCCAAAAATTTCAGTCAGAAAGTCACCAGAATCTGTTGACAGTGTGTAATTTATACAGTCCATCACTACCCTGTTCATTAATTCTATTGAATTCACAAGCCAACTTTCCTGCGCAACACTTCCCGATCTGCTTCAGAATAGCCCAAGGATTACGAATCAAACACCTAGACAAGATAGCAAACTGCAGCTTTCATTATCAGCCTGGACTCCTGAGAGTGATTTATTGAGCCTGCCAGTACAGGCCTAGGAGAGAAAAAAAAAAGATGTATGTTATACATATATATAGTAGTTATGGCAGTAATAAATGGACTATGCTGAGACTCACAGTTTTATCTTCGACATCAGAGATGTAGAATAGTTCCAAGAACATATTACAGAGCGTACACACATCACGAGTGCAGAAGACTCATCTCTTTCTTTCCACCTTCCTCACACACACTGAGTAATTTCATATCTGAGCTCATGAGAGTGGATCAGTCATCTCTCTTCAAAGCCAAGCGCGGCCTTTAATAAGTTCGAATCGACTTGAGCCGGATTTCAATAAAAGGCGCATTATCACTGTAGCTCTCGGGAGAAGCATGTGCCGAGGTGTGATCGAGTCAATCAGCGAGAAGCATGTCTATGAATGCTAAGGATAAGAGGGCATTGCCATGATAGGCCTCTTCTTGCTTTCTGCTGTAAAGGAAATGTCAGCATGTCCAAGTCCTCTGAAGTCTATCTCTCATATATGTGTGTATATTTGATTTAGCTCCTCTCTCCCTTAGGAAAGCATCGTATAATAATCCTGTAGACTTCTCTCTAAACCAGGCACTCAAATAGAGAAGTGTGTGTGCCTCTCGCTCCCTAGAGCTCTCGGGTGTCTGATGTAATGTCCGAGAGCTTGTTAGACATAGTCCAGCACCCATATTCATGGCCCAGATTGGTGCATCTCACTCTCACTCTCTCTCACGCACACACACTTCACAAAGAGTTTGGCAGCCTAACTTGTTAGGACGGCATTTTTGGGACTTACTAGAGCATAAAGATCTCACAGAAACACACACACACACAAAAAAAGAGAAGAATTTTTGTCTTCTTACAGCAATTCACCACATTTCTACTTGCTGTTCAGCCATAAACTAAAGTTCTTAAATCTTCAGCTCTACTAAAAAAAAAAAAAAAGGGTTGGGTTAGAAGGTGCTGGTCAGAAATGGATTAATTTTCTACAACAGCATGGCTCGGATAGTAGCACCAGAGTAAATGAATGCATTAATATAAATATAATCATTATTTCTATATTATTTATTTATGTATTTATTTATTTATAATTATTATTATTAATACTAATATATGAATTCTAATACATTATTGACTTTACAGAAATGGTTTATTCTCAGGCACACGTATGGTGGACGCTCCACATAACGTGTGCGTGCAGCATTACTCGATGTGTTGGTGTAATTTCCACTGAAACAGGAAGTCAGGGCAGGACATATCGAGTGGATCCTCACCCTTTTTAAATAGCCAGAGGCATTTAGCTTACCTCACAGCCCGGCCTAGCCATACTTGACAAAAAAATAAATAAAACGTTGAAAGTAAATGAATTCAAACCATTTCCTTTTTAACCAACTTACAGTTGAAAATTTTAATAAAACGCACACAATCGAACAGCCAAAGACACATTTACTACCCACTTTTGCTGATATGATTTCTGTCGTTCAAAAACAGCAACTTCAGCCAGGTGATTTTTATAATGTCACAGAGTCTATAGAGTAGTTGATTGGACAGAAAATCTGATGAAGCTGAAAACATATAATCAAAGAAACAAAGAAAAACATATAATCCTTTCTGTCATGAGACAGTAATTAAACAATTATGGAAGAAGAGATCAGGGTTAGTGCTTTATAACCTTTTGCACTAATTCAATACAAGACGGAGTGAAAGAGAGGCTGGTGAGGGAACGACTGTTTACAGCTGCTATAATGTGAGTGATAACAGGAACCAACTTCCAAATTCCATTAACATTTCACAACATAAAATATAACTATGAATAGATGCAAAGTATAAGTCATTAATAAAGTTAAAATTTGTAGTCACTGGCAAATTAATATTCATATAAGAGGAATAACACACCTCCATCCATTCCTGCTCCATATCTATTATACCTATTGCTTTCCTATTACAGCATGCCCTACAAGTACATTCCTTCTTACCTATTAAACATATATTAAACCTATTCTAAACATTTTAATTACTTATACAACAATTAGCTATAACATTAAAATAAGTTGATGTAGGAAAATGAGCAAGCATAAGGATCTGAGTGATTTTGGGCCAAATTGTGATGGACAGATGATAGATTACTCGGATTACAGAGCATCTTCAAAACAAATTGCTGAAAAAGTTAAAGCTGGCTATGATAGAAAGGTGTCAGAACACACAGTGCATCACAGCTTGCTGCAAATGGGGCTGCGTAGCCACAGACCGGTCAGAGTACCCATGCTGACCCCTGAGCACTGCTGAAAGTGCCTAAAATGGTCACATGAGCATCAGAACTGGGCCATGGAGTAATGGAAGAAGGTGGCCTGGTCTGATGAATCACCTTTTCTTTTACATTATGTGGACGGCCGGGTGCATGTGCACCGCATATCTGGGAAAGAGATGGCACCAGGAGGCACTATGGGAAGAAGGCAAGCCGGCAGATACGGTGTGATGCTCTGGGCAATGCTCTGGTGGGAAACCTTGGACCCTGGCATTCATGATTTTACTTTGACATGTACCACCTACCTAAACACTGTTGCAGACTAAGTACACCCCTTCATGGCAACGGTATTCCGTTATTAAGTATATATATACTTAATATTTGTATCTACAATATATCTTAAATGTCCTCTCATTTCACCTGCTATCCACCTGCTACTCTGCAGTGTTAAAGTGGAATGGCTTTAAATGATATTGTCACATCTAAATGCAGCTTAATTGACCATAAGTTAATTAGGCAGCACAGTTTAATTGATGATTTGGTTAAAGTCTGTCTTAGTTAGCTGATTTAGATTTTAACAGAGCGATCTGGAAAATGTCAATTCTTCTTGCAGCAGCTGTGCTGTACACAGTAAAAGACTAAACACCATGCTAAAGTGCTATAGAACAGACAAGCTGTAAAAATTAGCACCTCTATCACCACAACTGTGATGAGGGAATCTCACACCCACACACATACACACAGGAGACTGCAGGATGAAGTGTGTATTCTTACAAGCAGCAAAATGTATTTAGGTGTATCTTCTCCCTCAATATCTAGTCCTATTAAGTTCATCGATCAATTTTTCCCATCAAATGATGCGCATGTGTGTGAGTGAGAGAGAGAAAAAGAGAAAGAGCAATGGAGAGAGAGAGAGAGAGAGAGAGAGAGAGAGAGAGAGAGAGAGAGATCATCCATCCAATCCCACTGGTTTCATTCATCCGTCAACCCGCCACCTCTCCATAGACCTTTGCTAGGTGTGTGTGTGTGTGTGTGTGTGTGTGTGTGTGTGTGTGTGTGTGTGTGTGTGTATGTGCGTGTGTGCGTATCTTCCCTCTACTTATCCAGTCTCTCGTACCTCAAGAAAATCTTTCCAAATGTCTTGGGCTGACCTTATGTACGTGTATCTTCCTTCCATCTATCCGCTTGCACTGAATTCATCCATCTTTACCCCAGCACAACCTCCCTGGGTGTCTGTGTGTGAGTTCATATGTGTGTATCTCCTCTCTATCTGTCCTATCGCACTGACTCCATCCATTTTAACATCAACAAAACCTTGCCAGATAAGACAGCTACAGTACAGCTACATAGCACCTGGGTCATTAAACTTTATGATGTGCCATTTACACTAACTCTGGCTCCCAGTTCATCAGAGATAGAACAACTGCAGGAAGATTAAAATCATTAAACGCTTCCAACGGACTGAGATGTCAGTGCTGGAGCTTGAGCCTGTATGCAATCTGGAATAAAAGAGCTCTCAGGTCTCAGGCAGTAAAATTAGCTTGATTAGTGCTGGTCTGGAACTAAGAACAGCTGACATCCTGCGGCCAAGGAGCTGCATTACTATCTCATACAACTGAAGATTTCCAGTACACATACTTTAAAAATCATTGTTGAAAAGATGACACTCGCTGTTTTACTGACAGTTGCAATTAGCCTGTGATAACCAAACAAGCATCTGCACACACAGACTAAATAATTTTTTAATGTGTGTAGGCACTGAAGAATCTGACTTTGGATAAATCATTAAAGATTAAATTGTGAAACATCTCCGGCTTGTAATTATTTCTACTCCCACATTTGATTATGAAAGGGTCCAGAGATTGTATTCATCAAGCCTCTCGGAATAAAACTTTTTTTTTTTTTTTGAATAAATAAAAATTACTCAGAGCTCAGAGTAGGACCTGGGAGGTATCAAACGATTCTCAGTGAGATGTAGGATTGACATTTATAAATGAAATTTATGTCTGCATTTTACGATACTGGCATGATGCATCTGAATGGTTGCACTGGCATTCACTGGTTAACTCTGTATCGACATTTATATTATTGCTAATATAATTTGTGTGTTAAAGTCCTCATGAAATCCAAATTGAAGTTTTGTGGCTTTATGAATATGTTAGCCTTAAGATTATCTATAAGCTAGTGTGCTCCAAAACACTGATAAAATTCACATTTAGAAGATAAATGCATTCAAAATTTACAGTTTCTCTCTACTCCCAATATGAATCAACAATTTTGATGATATTATTCTGCACTTCAGCTTCTCATCAGATGTTGTGTCCAAACAAATGCTCTCTAGATGCTCTCTGGTGTCCCACCCCTGACAGTTGTAGTTTTCCTGGCTGTGAGGTCAGTGAAACTCTTGGCTAGTTAAAAAGGGGGAGAAGCCACTCGATATGTCCCGCCCTGACTTCCTGTTTAAGTGGAAATTGCATCAACACATCGAACAATGCTACGCATTTCAAGGCACTGCATAGGGACTTTAACATTCTTAGTGTGTGGGTGTATACATTTTTACTTATATAAAAAAAAAATATATATTTATATAAAAATACATATTTTCCTTTTGCTTACAGAAGAAATTACATATTGTGTGTGTGTGTGTGTGTGTGTGTGTGTGTGTGTGTGTGTGTGTGTGTGCGGGAGAGAGAGAGACAGCGAGAGATATTGCTCCTGTTAACTATACTTGTTCTCTCTAAGAAGATAATCTGTTATTCAGATGAACCCCTGCCAGTTGACATGCATGTAGGCATACTGTTTATTACTTCCTGTCAAATGCTAGAGAAATAAATGTGCAAATGATGTATGATGTGAGGTGCTGTAAGCACTAACAGCACTTATTTGATTGATCTTTACTGATTTATTTCAAATCATCACTGTAATTCTTGCATCTTCTCCATAAAGCAATGTGCCAATAACTCTAATCTCTGCTGACAGTTTCGCACAAACCTTGCAACAAAAATTATGGAATTTCTATCTATATAGTTGCTAAACACATTCATTATCATTTAAGCAGTCTTACGTTGTATGCAGATTGTTTGTTCGGCTGCATGTTTGTCTATATTAGTGTGGGTGTGCACATGTACCTTACCTATGCTCCTTGTTCCTACTTCTGGTTCCTCATTGGATGACCATGAGTATGTATGCTCTTATATAAATATGTATATATATATATTATATATATAAATGTGTGTGTATATATATATATATATATATATATATATATATATATATATATATTTATATATATACACACATACAGTGAGGGAAAAAAGTATTTGATCCCCTGCTGATTTTGTACGTTTGCCCACTGACAAAGAAATGATCAGTCTATAATTTTAATGGTAGGTTTATTTGAACAGTTAGAGACAGAATAACAACAAGAAAATCCAGAAAAACGCATGTCAAAAATGTTATAAATTGATTTGCATTTTAATGAGGGAAATAAGTATTTGACCCCCTCTCAATCAGAAAGATTTCTGGCACCCAGGTGTCTTTTATACAGGTAACGAGCTGAGATTAGGAGCACACTCTTAAAGGGAGTGCTCCTGATCTCAGCTCGTTACCTGTATAAAAGACACCTGTTCACAGAAGCAATCAATCAATCAGATTCCAAACTCTCCACCATGGCCAAGACCAAAGAGCTCTCCAAGGATGTCAGGGACAAGATTGTAGACCTACACAAGTCTGGAATGGGCTACAAGACCATTGCCAAGCAGCTTGGTGGGAAGGTGACAACAGTTGGTGCGATTATTCGCAAATGGAAGAAACACAAAAGAACTGTCAATCTCCCTCGGCCTGGGGCTCCATGCAAGATCTCACCTCGTGGAGTTGCAATGATCATGAGAACAGTGAGGAATCAGTCCAGAACTACACGGGAGGATCTTGTCAATGATCTCAAGGCAGCTGGGACCATAGTCACCAAGAAAACAATTGGTAACACACTACGCCGTGAAGGACTGAAATCCTGCAGCGCCCGCAAGGTCCCCCTGCTCAAGAAAGCACATATACATGCCCGTCTGAAGTTTGCCAATGAACATCTGAATGATTCAGAGGACAACTGGGTGAAAGTGTTGTGGTCAGATGAGACCAAAATGGAGCTCTTTGGCATCAACTCAACTCGCCGTGTTTGGAGGCGGAGGAATGATGCCTATGACCCCAAGAACACCATCCCCACCGTCAAACATGGAGGTGATTTGGGGGTGTTTTTCTGCTAAGGGGACAGGACAACTTCACCACATCAAAGGGACGATGGACGGGGCCATGTACCGTCAAATCTTGGGTGAGAACCTCCTTCCCTCAGCCAGGGCACTGAAAATGGGTCGTGGATGGGTATTCCAGCATGACAATGACCCAAAACACACGGCCAAGGCAACAAAGGAGTGGCTCAAGAAGAAGCACATTAAGGTCCTGGAGTGGCCTAGCCAGTCTCCAGACCTTAATCCCATAGAAAATCTGTGGAGGGAGCTGAAGGTTCGAGTTGCCAAACGTCAGCCTCGAAACCTTAATGACGTGGAGAAGATCTGCAAAGAGGAGTGGGACAAACTCCCTCCTGAGATGTGTGTAAACCTGGTGGCCAACTACAAGAAACGTCTGACCTCTGTGATTGCCAACAAGGGTTTTTCCACCAAGTACTAAGTCATGTTTTGCAGAGGGGTCAAATACTTATTTCCCTCATTAAAATGCAAATCAATTTATAACATTTTTGACATGCGTTTTTCTGGATTTTCTTGTTATTCTGTCTCTCACTGTTCAAATAAACCTACCATTAAAATTATAGAATGATCATTTCTTTGTCAGTGGGCAAATGTACAAAATCAGCAGGGGATAAAATACTTTTTCCCCTCACTGTATATATATATATATATATATATATATATATATATATATATATATATATATATATATATATATAAAGAGCACTTCCTAATTCACTTCAATAATTCATTGGTTTCTATCCGGTCATTTTATACAAGGTACAATAGCTCCAGGCACACGAAAACACAGTCAATAAATCAATTACTGATATGACAGATTTAGGCAGGACTAAACACCCAGAGATACTCCAGTAATAATTACCTGTACATTACCCCACCTTCTCAGGTAAAATGAATGCAATCTTAATAGGGCTTTAGTCTATCAAGTGTTTAGTTAGTTAGTGGTTTGTTTATTATTTTGGTATGGTCAGCTTATGAAAACAATATCCTCTATTAACAGACAGACAGATAGACAGATTCACAAAGCAAACCAAATTCTGGTCTTGCCAGCCATGCCCGACCTAGATTGGGTCACATCAGTAGTCCGTAACAGTTATCAGTTACTGTAAGGTGCATCTGAACGTGTACAATTTTACACTGCTACCTCACTAGAACATCTTTTTCGATTTCCCAAGGTGTGTTAGCCACTCTCCTGTATTAGAATTTTTTTATAAATTGATAAACACAGGTGTTAAACTGGTAGAAAAGCAGACTAATTCTTAAAGATCTACAGTGAGACAACCGGTAGTTATCATTGCACTGACATAGAGCAACTCTCTTTCTTTCTATTTTTCTCTTATGATATTTCCCACTCAGAAGGAGGGCAAGCTGCTTTCGCATGAAGTTTAGCTGTCCTCAGCTAATAGCCATATGGAGCTTGTATGGCATAGCCCATTACAAAAGGCCCTACGGCCCATTGGCTTCAGCGCATGAGGTCCTTTCTCACACACATATGGATGTTCTCCTTCATTAACGGCCATCTAAAGAGCACCTGGAAAGAGAATCTTGTCTACAGGCTCAGAGGATTTTGTTTCGATGTTTACAAACCAGTGCTGTGTTTTGTCTAATTAATGATGACTCTCCGGAGCGAGGTGTAGCTCTGCCTTTTTCACACAGAGAAACAGAAAACGCTGAGGAATTTACACAAATTTGTTGTGTTTATGCTGACAGTAGATACATGATCGATGTTAGTAATTAATATCTTAGATGTTTCCCGTGTTGGTAGCAGCCCCCTACTAGAGAAATCATTTATATTTTATGGTAAGTGAAGCTAAGAGCCTAAAAACAAGCTTTCAATTAACTTCAAAAATTCATTATGATTTTTGTATTTTGTTGCAATTACAGATACATGACTATTGACAGCGTTTTTTTTTAAACGAGAGTCTTAGTGTTTAAATAAAAACAATGAGGAAATAAGCTAATGGTGTAAAATTAATTTGGTTAATGCCATTCCCTAGGCCTTGCTTGCTTACATTTCAGCAAAGCAGCTTGGATTATGCTCTAGCTTCAAGAAAGCTGGTATAGATAGTCAGGCATTGTGAATATTTCACATTAAACTGCTCAACTTATGTGTTCTATGTTCCACAAGAAGGTTTATGGAACTGTATTTCTTTATCGCTTTATCTCAGTGTGCAATTACATTTACTGTCCACTTTATTAGGAACAGTTTTACGTTGGCCCAATGTGTGCTAAGATATTCCCCACTCCGTCACAGCACCATCATCAACCTGAACTGCTGACATAAGGCATGCTGTTGATGCCAAATTCTGACTGTAACATATGCATGCCACAGCAGAATACAAGATTCTGTAGGCCAGGCAATTCTTGAATTGTCCAGTTTTGGTGATTTTGGTGACAATTCCCGTTCTAGGTTAAGGGGACTGGAACCCGATGTGGACTTCAGCTGTTGTAGCCCATCCGCCTTAAGGTTTGACGTACAGTATTGTACATTCTAAGAAGCTTTTCTGCTCACCACAGTTGTAAAGGGTTTTTATCTGTTACCATAGTCTTCGTGACAGCGAGAACTAGTCTAGCCATTCACCTCTGACCTCTCTCATAATAACGTGGCTAGTGAGTGTACATTAATACTATATTTCTAATACCAAACCACATTAAAAGGAAAAACTTGCCCCCCGTCTTCCTCTTCCAATTTGAGTGCAAGTTGATTTCTCCAGAGGTGCATTGTTCCCAGATAGAGCTTAAATAAAATCCTCCTGTGCTCCATATTTTATATTCTGCTCTAGTATGTTCATAATCCAATATAGGTTTCACAATAAGGTCTCTAGCATCTAGACATTTTCCAACTCTGCACAACACCACCTTGTTACACTAATGAGCTCTCGTTCTCAATGAGTTATTATCTGAGAGAAAAAAAGATTTTTAAAAAAAAAAATGACACGACTTTTCAATATGAGTAGATTAATATGTAAAAATCACAAAAATTTTTTTTGCAGGAAAGGGCTATCTGCCCGCTCTCGCATACATGAGCTCACCGACGGCCGAAATTGACTAAAGTTGCTGTGCCTGACAGGTAATGCCATCCCTTCCACACAGAGAGCACAGCCATATAGCTGTGACATCATCGGGATACAAACTCACAATCTCCGCATGATAACTTGAACTCTTTTCTGTTGCAACACTTTGGCATCACTAATATTGAGTTTCTGTCCAATTGTCTGCTCCAATTGCCAACCCGCTCTACCAACTGAGCCACAGTGTAAGTGTAAATTGTATGTTGTATATCATAGCAACATTTATTTTAAGGATTACATGATGAAGAAAAGTGATTCTAAAATACACCAGGGTCAGCCATCACTTGCATTATCTCTGCCTCATTGGACACTACAACACACACACACACACACACACACACACACACACACACACACAAAAATGCACACCTCAATTTAGCCCAATCTAGCACAACAAGAACTAGAAGACAGTTCAATATCATCCTCTTTATCCACACACTGTCATCAGAGTCGTAAGCCGACACAGCAAGGGCAAGACCCAGCATAATGGAGTATTTAACAGTTAGTGGGAGAGCAAGTATGATGTGTGTATGTGTATAGTGCATCAGAAAAAGAAACAGAAATGTGTGGGCTAAGATAACAGCAGTGCAATTGATAAGGAAGCTCAAAACACTCCCACGCACCGAGTGATCTTTCCAATAAGAGAAAAAAAATGCCCTGGAGTTCAACAATTCTTCAAATCCTCTTTCACAGAAAACTCATCCCAGGATTGCTCCGCCATCTTCGCTTCATCTGCAGCTACACTGAGGAGCCGCTGTTCCCGATATCTGATAATGGAGGTATTTCAATACAGTTCTCACCTCGCCTCCACCTGCCCTGGGGCTTTCTGAAAGTTGAGGTAAACACAACGCTGGGTAGTGCCAACAGCTTCAAACGGTCCCACTGTATCACAGATAAAGGAAGACCTTTCTCACATAATGCTTTCCTCTCCATTTTTCCCCTTCTCTCTAATGCTGTCATAGCAAAATAGCACTCTACTCTAGCATTCAAACAACTAATGGAATACTTACCCTTTTTACTTCTGCTAAAATTATAACATTCTCTTCATCTTCGCTAACACTGATATTTTAGCAACAATGCTTACTTCATGTATTCCTGTACTTACTCTACGTCCTGTATTAAACAACAAATTTCACTTTCTGTCATAGCTGTACAAGGAATTATTATTAGGTCTCTGCAGCTAGCAAGAATTATTTTGAATAAAGTGCAAAAAGAACTTTAAGCCTCATTTATATTTGGAAAGACTCCCCCCCCCCCCCCCCCCCCTCCTCCCTCCCTCTCTCGGCATGAAGACTGGTTTGGTGTCCTCAAATTTAATATTATATACAATAATATATGGCTAAAATGTATTTGCTGACAAAACCGACAAGGAAAAATGAAGAGTTGTAAAACAAAACAAATGAAGGAGACATGAATGAACATGCTGGGATACATGAATGTTTAGAATAGATATCACAATGTATGTCGCGACATGCTTTTCTGAAAGCACTGCTTCACTAAATTTAAGCCTTTTTACAATATGTAATAGAAGTCTCAGGTGTCTCCACAATGTGTCTGTGAAGTGTCAGCTCAAAATACCCCACAGATAATTTATTATACCATGCTGTAAATGCCCCTTTTTGGGTGGAAGCAAAAACACGCTGTCTTGGTGTGTGTCTCTTTAAATGCAAATAAGCTGCTGGTCCCCTCCCCCTTTCTGGAAGAGAACAGCTCATGCTTTGGATACTACATTAGCTGTGAAATCTGCTAACAAGCTCATTCACAAAGCAGTCTGGTGTAAAATGATTTAATGTATTTTTGCGTCTGCGTCTTCAGTGGCTCTGATGCCGGGAGTACATGAAGACTCTTATGTTCATTCTTACAGCCAACAACAGAACACTTACAACGTTTAAGAAGCTGAAACATTCTTCTCATCACTGTAGCTGTTCCAGTGCGGGGAACATGGTGGTGTTCTGTCGATTTGTCTTATCTTGTCAGATTTTCCTACCATAGCACAAAATTATAGCTATATCTATCGATCCATCTTTCCACATCGAAAAATCCTACTGTGGGTTTCTTCTGTCTGTGACTATGTAAAATAATTCAGTGTAACTTGCTGAAGATTCTTATTAGGCAATGGTAGGATGATTTTACAGTGCAAGATACCGTATCAAATTGTACTAGCAATATAAAATAAACAGGTAGGATGATTTTAAAGTGAAAAATGCCTTATCAGATTCCAAGTCCAAGCACAAGTAGTAAAAAAAATTATGGGTGTGTTGTTCAGCATGACAAAAACGATGAAATGTTGATGTGTGCATGCGCAGTAAGCTCTGGTAGGACAATTTGGGGAGGATGAAATGTCAGGACTGTGAACTATGTGCCGCTTACTCAGAGGAGGATCTTTGTTAATAGGGCAGAGTCCCTGGGCGGGGCTTGTTCCAACATGAATGAAAACTGCACATTTTGAGCCACTCTTTATGATTTATTGGGAATATAAAAAAAGGAGTGGGTGGATTTTTACCATTGTAGGGTGGTTGTGTACACACTCTGGTGACACAGATTTATGTTCAAACACCATCTAAATGTGAATTTTGCATAGTAGGTCCCATTTAAAGATTATTTGTGAAACCCACCAACAATGTTTCCTTGTTTGAAGAGTTTGAAGTAGAAAGTCTTTGGGGAGCTAGGAGACTTTAAGGGAACCTTTTTACATATCATATTATCAGTGCTATCCTAACACTGGACAAAGTGCAAGAAATATTGTATTTAATTATATATGTAATTTATTCATCCATTTTCTCTACGGACTATCCTACACCAGGTCACAGGGGAGCCCGGAGCCTATTCTGGGGGACTCAGGATACAGGGCGGGGTGCCAACCCATTGCAGGGCACAATCGCATGCACACTCACACAATATGGACAATTTAGAGATGCCACTCAGCCTACAATGCATGTCTTTGGACTGGGGAGGAAACCCTCAAAGCATGGAGAGAACATGCAATCAAACCAAAGCCCCAACCCCAGAGGTGCGAGGCAAATGTGCTAACCACTAAGCCACCAAGCCACCATACCCCTATTTATTTATTTATCATTTATTTATTTAGTTAGTTAGTTATTCATTCATTTATTTACTTATAAAAGAAAAGACATAATTGTAACCATATTTTTTTAATGTGGTAATACGGCTTTTCTGACACTTTGTCTTCATGTTTTATGATATGATTTTTTTTTTTGCTATGTTGCCTAAACGCAGTGCCATTACACATTTAGTCCAATACTCCCTATCTTCATGCTGATTTTTTTCCCTTTTCTTTTCTTTTTTTTTTTTTGCTGAAGAAATATTAGCTGCCACCACCCCAAAAAAACCAAACATGTAGCTTTAATTTGATTTAATTTGAAAAGAAGAGTTCAGAACATC